>NW_009616343.1:22086-44048 GCF_000690535.1 Cariama cristata
CACAGAATATGGGGTCTTGTGAGGTTAGAGCAGGGAGGCAGACCCTCATAAAAACTGCTCTAGTAGGGGTGTTGGTGGCATTTTTTTTTTCAGATTTTATTAAAAGCTTATTAAAGTCAAAGACAGGCCCTTTGATTTAAATCTAGTCCTTGAAAGAGTTTGAAAATCAACAGGGGAGAGGAATAAAGGAGGCATACCAAAAAATCTCAGCAGGAGAGTTATGGATACAGTATTTTCAGGAAGTGGTTGCAAGGACAGAAAGGATACAAGTCTTACATGGAATAGCAACAGCAATTAAATCAAGAGTGTTAGCGATAGATGTATTTTAACTGTTGCACTATGTGTATCTCCTAGGATTCCAACTCAGTATCTTACCATACCTCTAAAAACCTATAAAGCAAACTGATGCATTCCAATCACTCTCCTGATATGAAAATTTAAGAATTAGGCCTTGTGCTATACCTTGAATAATCAGCAAGCTCAGACTTAGGGAAGGTGGGAGATGTAAACCAGCACACGTCAGAATTTCTTCCTGGCAGGTCCAAAACAATTACTTTGAGGGCTGTTACTCCAAGGGTCCCAATTAGAACTGATCAGGAAGTTTAGTATAGTGCTTTTCATCATTAGATCTCAGTGCTTAACAAAAGAGGTCATTATCATTCCAGTAGTAGTGTTGTAGCTGCCTCGTCTATGGGTATATGGCTGAAGTAAGATTCGTGGGGAAAAGCAGAGAACTTCATTAGATCAGCTGATATTGACAATGTTCGTTTGCCCGTGTCAAATCTGATGACAACTTTGTACATCCTAACGGTTGTGTAATTTTCTAGCTTTAGTTGGAAAGAGACCATTATTCCCAAGTGGGGAAAATAAGGTAGAAAAAGAAATGGCTTGCCCAAGGTCACCCAAGAAGGCCCAGTGGCAAAGCGAAGGTCTTCTGTTCTAAAGTAAGCCAAGTACCAAAGTGATTAGGGCTTTCTGTCACTCTCTACCATTGGTTGAGCTGCACATGGAAAGGAATGAAAAGCCAATGAAGGTGTCAAAACACAGGTCCAGTGTGTTCCCTGTGGCTAATGTCAACCATAAGAAATCAGATAGGCATTCTGCAGGAGTAATTATCTTCTTTGTCGTATCTAAATATCAGCCTTCTGCACAACATGTTGTAATAGTCTCAGTTACAAATGACAGTGGCAAGGATTGGAGTGGTAGGGTCCAGATACGAAATGCAAGGCTGCAAATCTTCCAGCCAAGCACAAACAAGCTAAGGGAATTTTTAACTACTAAAGCCACCTGAAACTCCAGGAAGAGATGACAGATCAGAGACACTCCCAAGCACAAACTTCTTGGCAAAGGAGAGAAAAAGACCATCCTGAATGAGGGAGGGGGACTGGAATCACCCTTCATCACAACTAAATCCTTTCCTAATGTCTGACACTACTCTCCCATCTGAAGCGTTTTTGCGGGATTTGTTCTTAACTCCATACGCTACTTCACCAAAGACAAAGTTGTCCCAAGCAGCCAGAGCTAGCTATCCTTTCAACTGGAACTCAAATGCTCTCTGACTCAAGTCATTGTTCCTGACCATATTTTGAAATCCAATGAAGAAAAGCAGGAAAAATACAACAAATTCTCACATCCACCAATATGTTGATGACCTCTGTCTGCATATTGTGATTTTTATCACACACTACCTATCTCCAAATGGTCTCCCAGGAATTTTGAATAGATACCAATGAGGAAATTCATGGCCTCTCTTGCCAAATTAACAAGTGACCACAACTGCTAGGATTATTTAGAAAAGAAAATAGAGGAGCACCCAAGAGCGATACAATCCACCTCAGGAAGGGATCACAGATGATATAACAATGTTTTCTGCTCAAGTATCAAAGGCTGCTGCTAGATTTAAACATGGACTATGCTGGTAAAAAGATCCTCAAAAAAGCAAGGCAAGGAACATTGCCTCTCATTCAACATCTTGATACTAAACTAAGAGGAACAAGAAAATTTCAGGAAACCAAATTGTTCAAAACCCTGTCCCTCCCACCTGTTTCACCTGACAACATGAAGTCTAAAGACTTGCCCATCTCACCCAAATATGCTTATACTCAGCCCCAAAATACAGGATCTTTGCAGGCATTACAATATTTATTCCTCAGCTCAGATCTGAAAATGAAAACAAACCATTATATCCCCTCACTGCCACCTTTGAAATTCTTCATACCACTGCCACTGTTGGTCCCCCATTTCATTTCATCAGAGTAAAAATCTACATCTGTTCTACATTTAAGAGACAACATTCACAGTTTTTCAGATTGCCAGCACCAAAAACTAACAACCAAGTTCTAATCAGTGACAGAGATGCGCCTACGCTTGCTGCCCACTCCCACTAAAATAAGGAATTGGGGACACGAACACTAGCTTTGACCCAAGTGCCCAGATTAGCAACCTCCCACTTGCCCCCCCTCAGAAATCAATAATGCTGTGTTTAAAAATGGTTTGCTGAAAACTTCTCAGAAGCAGCCTGGTGAGGGTGATTATCTGAGGATCTTAAGTGAGACTTTAATAAGGTTCTACTGTATACAGTACATCTAAAAAAAAGCCCACTAAAAATAACAATGAGAGGAGATGTTTGTAGAGGATCTCACTCTCTCAGCATCATTTCTAGCTTGTGCCCACATGACTACAGTAAAGATATCTTGTCAGGCCACAAGGGCTTGACAGGCCTAATCAATAGCTGTTATTTTTTCACAAGTGCCAACAAAAGAAAAACATAATTTATGCCATGCAAGATGCTGAAAATAATTCATACTAATTGGACTGCCTAAAATTCCCCTTCTGTCCTTCTGTTTTTGATTGCCTTTAACTTCACAAACTTCGACTGTCCACACTAAAATGCTTAGCCTCCGAGCCAGGGAAAAAATGAAAACATGAGAGTAACAAGGGCAATATTACTTTCTTGCTATCTGACAGCTTAAGCTGCCATTTCTAAGGAAAATTTGCATTGGATTTCAGTGTCTAACTTCCTTCAACTGTTTTCAAAAAGACAGCTATACTGCAGGGGAATGCAAAATTTTGTCAAGTGAAGATTAAATGAGTAAACACCTCTTTCAGTATTGTCTTCAGAGAAAGTTAGAAAACTGCAGACAGCTGTGACGTACTTTAATATTTATAATACATATTTTAATATTCTATATTCTTATGAATCCCTGGGACTTGTAACAGCCCTTTGGAAACACACATCTTATGGCTTGTTGATTTTTCTCTCTTCATAATTGCATACAAATATTACATAGCACTACAGCACTGCAAGGGGCCTTCTAGGTCTGTCCTAGGTTTGTCCCTCCGATACTACCGTCAGCATGTCATGTGATGCTCTTCATTAACTTATAGAGCTCTTCTGTAAAAATAGTTTGGGTTTTTTTGCTCCAACATGCTGCTCCAGAACCCCAATGTTCTAATGATTAAAAATCTTCTAATTTCCAGATCACTTTTATTCATAGCCAGTCTGTCTTATTTTAGGGTCAATGCCATGTCCAATAAAAACTGATGGTTGCCTATGCCACCTGAAAACCGGCAGAATTTGGGACAGCATTTCTTAACTTCTCAGTTACTCCAATGATGAATTTGGTTTACTAGATGACCAACAGTTGAGTCCACAGGCGGAATTTGTCCTGTATTTGCTTCGGAGCGTACTTCCTGTAGTTGACAAACATCACTTCCAGAAACTAAGCTCACCAGACACGTTATTATCCCTTACATAGGGAACATCTGAAAAAAGCTAACATAGCAATTGAAAGTTATTAATAAGAGAAGACTCAGCTAGGTAATTAAATATTTCAGAAAAAATCCTCCACTGCCATTTGTCTACTAAACTGTAAAAGGTACTTTCATGAACTGTGTATTCCAATTAAAACCAAAACAAAATAGAAATCACTACCAAGAACTATTATTCATGTTATCACAGCAAAAGTTAGTTTCCAGTCTCTGTTGTGTTTGGAGAACTTTGCATCTGGTGCATAGCTGTCTAACAAGGCATGGGCAGCAATGTTGAGTGTTTGTTCTTACCTAGTATTTTTAACTGTGGTAACACACAGAAAAGGTTGGGTGCTTTCCCTAAACAAATGGAAGATGCATTCCAAATCCTAAAACACAATGTATAAGCTACAAAAGAAAGATACAGAGTTGTCAGGCCAAAGCCCTTACTGGGGGAACAGACTAGGAATTAACGTTGAGGGGAGATGGGGCAACTAGTAAAATGTTCTGCATACAAGGATGAAGGACAAGCAAAACTAAGATGCAGTGAACTGTGGATGGAAGAAAGGTGGTCACCGGATTTTTACGAAAAGTCTCTATTTCTGTAGCATTTTTACATAATTCCACTGCAATCAGGCAGGAATATGTCCAGTAAATATTACGGTATCTGAGGCTTCTTCTTCCTTTTCTTTAGTGTTCAAATCCGGATTTAGGTCTCACCGACAGACCCAGTTGTACGTGAACTGTCAAGAGAAACAGTATTTCAGAGTAAGCCTGCCCTATCCTTGACACGTTTGGAGAGGAAGTTGGCTTGCTCCACAGCAGAACGAAAGGGAGAAACAGCAATCAGTTAAGACAGAGAACGAGGGAGTTTGGCTCAACTGTTATCTTAAGCCTTGAACCAACCTGACAGAATATATGTACCTCACATTTTGAATTTAAATTAGACCAAATGCCTGATGACCATCCTGCGATTGCACAGCATGGCTCAACTCCAACAACATGCTTGTGAAAATACTTGAGGGACAGAAATAATTCTCACATAGAAAACCTCTGGCTTTATTCTAACATGTGGCTATGCTCTTAGGATACAAGCAGCAACAAAATCAATACGTAGTCTAATGCAGAAGCTTTTTACCACTCATTCTTAAGTTTATTCATTTTCAGAAGGTTCATGCTGTTCTTCTGTCCAAAATTTGCATATACACTTCAATAGATTATTAGTATTTACTACCAAGAATAAGGGAAGTGCAAGTATGATAAATAATGCTAACCTGTACTTCTATTCCAACATGAAGAGTTTAGTAAATTTGACACATCTAAGCCTTGCAATGCAGTAACAATCATCCTGTGTGCACAAGAGGGAATCTTTTTTTTTTGTAAAACATTTTCTTTTATAGTTTTTTTCCTACATTGAGACTTTAAAGGGCATCACTAACTACGTATATGTGTATGTATGTGGAAAACACTTTCCATTCTTACAATGACTTCAAAATTCAAGCAGGGCAAATAGAGCATATTGCTTTGAACACGGAAGCATTTTAGAAAAAAAATAATTATGACTGAAAATATTCTTTTGTGGCTTTATGGAATTATTCTACCTGACTTTGTAATGGAGTAAAAAACTCCAAGAGATAGGCAGGTGATCATTTAAACTCACATATCAGGAATGGGTTGAGTATTCATTCCGTTCCCACCCAAACATTGAATCCTCTGCCAGAATCTCTCCTAGCAAGCAAAGCTTGCTCTTTGTCAGTTCCATTAAATACAATTAGTTGAGTGGTAAATTCGTGTACAGGAGCAGAGTGGTATTATTAATGCAGAACTCTGAAGAATTCTTGTATCCATACCCCACTGTGTTGATTTTGCCCAAGTCACTGTTAGAATCACAGGTTAATTTACCTATGGAGAAAATCAACTTTCAAAAGATCCAAGAAAGAAAATCATATCTACAAATGTGCCAGCTTCAATTTCAAGGTCTACAAGGTTGCAGAAAAATATAATAAAATCAGAGGATCACTTTTTCTATTCTTTCAACATATACAGCAAATCAAATCTTCCAGATCTAGACAGTGCCATAGATATGTATGAGAATGAAAATAAGAAAGAGAACCACATACATTGAAGAACAGATAAGAATCATCAAATGCATTACCATAGTTTTGAACAATGACAAAAATTGCACTTGAGTGAGATATTACCCTCCAGCTTCATCTCACTCAATGACACATTTAATGTCAGAGTAAAATTTATAGGATATTAAAGCAAACAAAACCATGTTTAAAGCAATGCTAATGTTACTTTGGTGTTTACACACAAACCACCAGAAGTTTGCAAGTTTAAACTTGACACATAGGCCTTCATCTGTTTTATAAACACGAAGTAAAAATTTGTACAGAGTGCTTGCATCTTGGGTGCAGCTTTTAATTTTCCATATGGATTTCAACTTCAGCTTTTCACTTCCTTGTCCACGTTGTTGGGCAGTACAACCTTGTTTCTACTGACAAGATACTACAAAATAACACATTATATCTGTGCAGATCTAGACCCAAAGGATCTAGGAACTTTTATGGCCAAGACGGCCAATAAGCTAAAAGTGATCAAGTCATGTTTTAGACATGAAGTGATTCCTTTCAAAGAAGAGGTTGGATATCCTCCCACTAACACAAAACAGTGCATATATGGCTATGTAGGTGCCTTATGCATTTATTTCGTTATCTTCTTTTCCCCTCTGTTTTTCCTCTTTGGAAGATCTCCAGTTATTAGATATTACCAGAAGCAAAAGATAACACATAAAAGATAACCGATTTCAATATGGCACATCTATGGTTTTCAAAATTAAAATAAACCCAACAAAGTCCTTCTTTTAATGTAGCAGCTGAAATAGGGGTATTGCATATTTCAAAGTCAAACAGCTCGGTTTTTCATTCTTCAGCATTACCTATACCATATGAAAATAGCTACCACCACTCTTATTGCTGAGTATATGTAGCCCTAATTCAGGAAGTCACTAAGTACATGCTTAATTTAAAATATCTGCTTAAATCCACCTTTGTAAAGCATGGTCTAAGTGCCTTCAGTTTAAGTCAATTTTATGCTAAGCTAATACTGTAATAAAAAGTGGAGTTTTAAAAACAAAAACATTGATCAAATCTGGTTATTACGGAAGTGGTGTGAAAAGCACCATTCTGGTATTTTAAGATGTACCTTTTCTAAAAGTGTTGTATACTTATGAAGATGGGTTTCGGGAATTCTGAATAAACTCTCCTCAAAGGGTTAAATCTTAATTTACAGAAATGAAAAATAAAACTAAAAAGATAAATTATATTAACAGGTTTTCCAGGTGATCAGACTAGGAAGTGGGGCAAATTCTGGTTTCTTTTGTTAAACACTCCTTTCTGTTGACTCCAAATGGGACTACTGGAGTAACAAGAGCAGAACTGATATGTGCTATTTATACCCGTTATGCCACAGTTCAACTTGTTTCATTAACCAAATACCACAGACAAAGGGAAAAATGTGAACCACAACTAAAAGTAAGTCTGGTATTAAATTATTCAATGTGTATTACTTTACTGCCTTACTCTTCTCACTTAGATTCCAGCCACACCAAAGACAGAAATACCAGAGTTGGTTTTTGTCACCTCTCACAAAAACTTGGTTAATTAGCGTAGCACAGAGTGATGCCCCTGGTACACACGTGACAATATACACCCACACACTAATTCACTCTGCCACATTCAAACTTAATTAGGTGTGGGCCCAAGCTGTGAGGTTCAAATCTGTATCTGGAAATGCACTGTGTTGGCTATAATATGGGAGTGAGGTTGAGGTGATCCAAATTCAGGTCCCCACTCTGTTCTGTCCCCCGGCTCACATTTACTGTCAGACTACTTTTAGTCTATGGTCTCTATGGCAAGAAATGCTTTTACAGTTTGCTGAAACAAAACCTAGCACACAGAATCCCAGTCTAGGTTTGCACCTCACAAGGTTACTGCATCTGGCATTAAATAAAAATAGTGACAATACTTAGGGCTTAGGTGACAGTTCTCTCTTCCACAAGAAGGAATACTGTAGACCTGAAACACTGCAGTAGTCCAGAATATATGCTACTATTGGTTAATTAGTAAACTGAAAGAACCACTTTTCTAGAACAGTGCTGATTTTAAAACATTTTTTAAATAGACATTTAATATTAGTTTTGTTTATTCTTCTAATGCAAGTGAAAGACAGACAGGGTTGTACTTTGCTTGAAATAAATAGTAAAGAACTATTAGAATGTAACATTCAAACATTTAAATCACGTGGGTGACCAAGTCCAATTTTAAGGTAAAGTAGATACTCCTGCTGCTGAGTTGCACTGAAAGTTGAAATGGCTTCATCAGGCCCATCAGCCTCGCCTGAAAACTGGACACAACCTTCTAAATCATTAACCTCTTTCAAAAAACTTAATCAACATCACCTTAGGTTTTTTACCTTATCTGTTCTAGGTGGTTTTTGTGGGTCATGTTTCTTTCTTGTTTTTCTTTTCTCTGAAGGTGAAAACAAGCTATTTGCATTATATTCTTAGTGCTTTCAGCTGGAAACATTTCTCTGCTGCAAACCGATGATGAGTCTGTCTGTGCCTGTATGCAGCAGCACTGTGTCAACATGGTCCGACAACATGCCAGTGTCTGCACAACACTGTGGGGAGAATGCAGGGCTTTATAAGCTGTCCTGATGATTTAGTACTCAAACAAGGGAATAGTCTTACAGGAAACCAGGACTGCCCAATTTTCTTTCCCAGAACTGCTTGAAAAGAGAAGGTGGCCATTCAACCTGTGGGCTCCGTGGCTCCCAGTATGGGCAGGATAAAGTGCATCACACCTGGAGGTTTCACTACTGGCAAGTACTGAGCAAAGAATGTATGAGCCTCAACATACATATCATTGGGACTTTCTGCACTGCAAAAATAGACAGAGACCAAACAGAACAAAAATTCTCAAGAAAAATCAAAATGAAACATTGAACTACTTGTGATATACTGCTGGATTAAAGTTTCCTTCTAAAATTACTCTGGAAAAAGGTCCACTTTGGCATCTGAATTGCTGAGATGGTGTTTAACTCATACACAAACAGAAATGAAAATATTCTAGAAGCTGAGAAGTGAGTGCTAGCAAGAAGAGTGAAATTTAATAGTCTGAAGCTGTCCGATATACAGTCTGAGCATAACCACATTAAAGGAAACCTTGCAAACCACCAAACTGTTAGCTATCTGTACCGAACGGCACACCAAATCCTTTTAACTACAACTCATTTTGGGTGAATCCTGTTAAGACAAAACTAGCCCATGTTGTTTACAACTAAAATTATGCACTACCATTCCATTCAAAGCTTCCTTGCTCAAGGTCTTGCTTAGCACATTATTTGCATTTATGTATTTTTCCAAAGTGCAGTTGTCCAGAAATTGCCTCAGAACTCTACTGGCTGGAACAGGTCAGGTTTTAAAATTTACACACAGTATTTTTTTTACTATTGAGTATTAGGTCTTTGCATCACCCCTCAAGTCTGTCCACCTCACCAAACAAGAGCTTCCCCACAGCAGGCTTTAGACAGGTATAATACAATTACTCCATGAGCTATGCATTGGCTGAAGGCTCTACCCCTAACACAGAGAAGACACTTCCAAAGAGGGAAAAAGGCTTTAACAGTTTAAATTACATTGCAGCCCTTCATGCAGCACAAGAGTTTCAAAAGGAGATATTCTGGGTTTCTGATTCAAAGTTCACTGACTTCCATTGACTTCAGCAGGCTTAGACAATCACTAAATAAGATTACAGTTAATCAGTTTGGTTTTGCTGAATTCTTGAAAGTGTTAAAGAATTAAATTCTCCATTTTACTCACCCAGAAGAACCAATCTAACACCAATGTAATTTCAGGCAGTAAGCATTTTTGAAGGAGAGCAACTAACAGGAGGACACAACACAGTAACCCCAGCTCATTTTCTTCTTCCCCTTTTCAGCTGAGTTTGCCAACAAGTGTGCCAAATATGCAGGATTGTTAAGGTTTTGTTTAATATGGTTACTTCTTTTAGTGCCATGAGCCAGCATGATGCCATCATTCAATGTGATACAGTGAGTCTATGGCTCATCTGTTTCTTTGTCACCAATGACTCTATAAAAAATACAAAAAAACCCCAAACCAAAACAAAAAAGCCTCCTAAGGTACCCACTGTTCTCCTAAAAAAAGAAAGGATCCGCACAAAGTTAATGCAACCAACCTCCTATGCCCTCTGCTAACTCAAGGATAGGTCTATTTCATCTTCTGTGGTTCTTTTAACCCTATGAATAGTCAACAAATTAGCTGAAATCACCTATTACAGAAGACAAAACACAAAATTATTCATGTTCACACAAATATTGAAAGGAAAGAAAATCTTTGGATTCCCAAGTATTGTTTTCTATGAAGCAGTCTCAACATGTCCCTCAAATATTAACTTCACATCACAATCTCCATGGAAAGGTAGAGTTAGCAAAGAAGAAAGCCTAGGAATCCAACCCAAAAGCCAGATGCTCTAGCACTCGCAGTGCAGACTGGAGATCAGAGCACTAGCTACAGTGCTCTGGTTTCTGGAGCACTGCCAGCATAGCCTTCAGCTTTAAGGAGTTTGGGAGACTGTGTCCTGCAACTATCATTAGCTATGTGGGAGGGGAAGTGGTACCATGTTGAGTATGCCCTGCAGGCAAAACTTAGAAGTCAATCTGCCTGCGTCATAATATAGTCTCATCGTATCACAACGAAATGTCACAGCACAATGCATTACACTGACTGAAAATGCTTCAAGATCTTTCGTTTTCTCTTGGTCAAGACTATGTAGTCTGCCTGATACAATCTGCATTTGCTGTGCATAGGTAGGGCAAATTTAAAGTTTAGAATTGCAGTTATGATACATAAAGGTTGGCTGGATGTGGAGAAGTGTGTTTAGGCTATTTACTTTAGACTCCTTCATGTGTCTATGCTGGTTTCAAGCTATTTCAAGCTGGGTGGCTAAGGGTTAAGTTTCCCATGGAGTTGGTGAAGTGGGGCAGGCATTGTCAGAGCTTGAATTAGTCCACCTAAGTTAGATACCTAGCAGTATAAATATCCTTCTTAAAATATGGAAGATAAACAGTAAGTCAGAATTCTTCCATGTAGTATCTTTCTCTTGTAATACAGATTTTTACGCTTCAGGGAAGGGGTTAAATGGCTTCTCCTGAACCACAGAAGCCATTACCAATACTTTGATTCAATATAATGGAAGTGAGGAAAAAGAGAGAAGGTACAGGGCAGGGGTAGTTCTACAGGAAGGAACTTAGGTCTAGAAAAAGGCTTGCAATTAACTTTTTTTATTTACCATTACATTTCTTTCAGCTAAGTCCAAAAAAGTAAGGAGGGGGTTCTGACTAGATAGTTTGCAAACTGTTACACAGTTCTGGGAATACGATCAAAGTAAAATTCCTACATTTTACTGTTCCTATTTCCTCTGTTTCACAGTTGTACATGAACCTTCTTGTTCACATGAGTTTTCCTTCCACTGACACTCCTCAAGAGCATTGGCGGAGATCTCTAACCAGGTCAATTAACCAAGCCTCCAAAAACTATGTTCTAGCCACACCCCCTATAGTTGTAAGAACATCAAAATGTTCTCAGAATGTTCAACATACATTTTTAAAAACAAAGATGTGACAACTGTAAAAACTACCCATGGAAGGAAATAATTTATACAAGAGAAAGAAACTAATCGACTGGTTCTCTAGCAGGAAAAAACTGAACTGAATAGTGTGCATTAAAGAAGAGTAGCATTAATTGTAAAAGGTTCATATGGTTGACTTGCTAGGATAACAGCTTGTTTTAGTATGACACAGCAACCTCAAAAGGAAATACCCCTAAAGCAGCCATGGACGTCGTCCAAATGAAAAACATCTGAACATCTTCTTGTAAGACAGGTTGCAGTATGCCCGTGCAGAACACTAGCTACTCATCAGTAACTGCTTGTACTCCTGCCCTTATTCCACAGTATACATGCTAACTCATGATCGCTGAAAGAAGACAACGCTACATCGGTTTACAATAGGTAAAGACAAATCATGCAGGAAATAACTAGAAGTAGTTGACAAGTGGCAAATTCTTCTCTTTACGTCATGATAACTTGCTCATGTCCATACTCTGAAACTGCAAAAAACCGCAATAATTATAAATTAAACTTGTTTAAAGTGGTTTTGCTCAACAGGGAAAACGCTGCACTTGCTCTTCTAGCTTAGCATAAAAAGGGTCTGCTCTAATTGTTTTAACTTGAGGTGAAATACTTACAGACAATTCTCTCACTGAAAAATATCTTATGTATAAGTCCAGAGGTTTTGACTGTGGAAAAAGGTAGACAGAAATGGGGTGGGAGAAAAGTCACTTAAAATTATATACTTCATGTCTTCTTCACAACTCGATAATAAAATCCACTTAAAAAGACGATATCCAAGGCAAAAATTAATTTCTTCTTTGTCACATCAACTGGTCAGAAAATGTTAAGATTTTGGAAATTCTAAAGCAAAATTTTGAGGGAAATCACAAAGAAATATTACCTTTACTAGTACACATTATGTGAGGTGACCTACTTTTTTTTTATAATACTAACATTGTAGTTACTGGTAAAGAAAATGCAAAGTAAGCATGGCCTCAATGAGTTTATAACATACCAAGTTTTAAAGAATAGTGCAAATGTCGGGCTTTGTCTTTCTTGTCTTCCACAGAAAAGCAGAAATAAGCATCAGTTTACATCAGCTTTTCACAGGAACATAAACACATGTACATGTGTACACACATAGAGAAATATACAGTCCTAATCTTAGCTTTGTTGACTTTGTTCATGACAGCCCACCAATGCCACACAAATACGCTTATCTCCTGTGTTTTTCTGAAAGCGCTGAAAAATGTCATCTTCCATGACCTAGATCAAATCAGAAAATTCTAGACATATGACCACTGACAAGCAGCCCACCTGAAGAGGAGAGAAATATTTAACTGTATTATCCAGGACACCCATCAACAGTGGCTAAAGAAAGTTTTGTTCAAAGGTACCAAAACAACCACTTTATAACGGGAAAGCAAAAAACCACCTCTTTCCTCACGTTGGAAGCAAATCACATTGGTACCACTGAAAACAGGTGCAGCTATTTGAATGCGCTTACTTTGAGGTATATCTATCAAAGACAGCTGGCAACAGATAGCAGGACACAGAATTCTTTCCTGGTTTACTTGGGGAAGTTTTATCAATTTAAGCAATACATTTACCATTATAGCTTTGAATGCAAATGAGTATTTTTTCAGCTTAGCTTATAGTCCTTCCTAGACAACAAACTAAACTGAAAATGTCACTCTTCCACCAAAATAAGAACAATCACACAGCAGGTCACGGCAATATACTGATAATTTTAAAGTTGCACTTTTGGTTTTATGAATATAGGAACTTCAGAAGCACAGCTTACTATATATTGGGGTTAGAGATCCGTAAGAACAGTCAAGAACTGCATTTAATAGCTCATCTAACAGAAATCGCTGCTTAATTAAGAGCCTAGCAATATTCTACGCTATATTGACACCGCAGTGCACTTTACATAGTCATGTCCTGTTGATATCAAATTTTCACTATTGTTTTTGCTATTACTGTCGCTTTTCTTGCTTGCCTTGGAGATGGCTTGTTCATGCTCGTCAAATCTAGTTAATGGATGTTAATGAGCTCTTTCAAGAATACAAGTGGAAAGAAGGGAAAAGAAGGTAAGAAGAAAGGGAAAATAAGATAGAGAACTCTAATTTGAAAAGTGAAAGAAAAGACGAATCAATAACCAGAGCCTGTTTTTCCCCAGATTATACATTTTTTTTCTGTCAGTGGTGAAAAAAAGCAATGGAGTAATCTTTCCTCTCCTCTCAAAAAACAGACTACAGGTAAACCTTCCTCTACTTACTCTGGTCACACAAGAAACAAACAAATGGATGGACAAATGCTCTTATAGGTATCACAGGTCCCTTGAGCTCTGGGCCACTAAAGGGCCTCCCTGGCTTCTGAGGATGGGGACAGGTTTTATGAATTTAGCAGCACAAGTATTTGTGTGCCTGCAGACTCCTCCTCAGCCAGACTAGAGCATTCCACAGCCCCCACCCTTCGTTTGTGTGCTCTGACTATCTTCTGAGAGATAATAGCATATGTAGGTATCTCTTACACCTTTGGATTGTCAAACATAAATCAGTTGGCCAAAACTACTAACTGCAAAGTCAAAGAAATTTAAATATTGACTCAAGTTGCAAAATTCAAATTTTGAATATCCCTAAATTTAGATGTGTAGGGTCAAGAGTTTAGGTTCAGTCCCTCACCCAAGGGGAAGCCAGCTGAAAAATGTGCTTACCTGTTAACTCATAGAACCATTAGTGTGAATTGACAAGGTTTTACTACATATAGATAAGATTAATGGGACTTTTCAAGTTGCACAAAACCCTCAGAGGTTTGGAAGTACCTTTGAATTTCAGTAAGCAAAGTAGACACACATTTTGTATGTTGAAGACACTGGGCTCTGATTCAGTCTCACTTACTTCAATTTTACACATAAAGAATTTCACAGATGCCAGTGGAATTACCTGTCTTTTACAATGGTGTCATCCCAAAGGAGATTCAAGCTATGCATCTGCAAGGAAAGGAACTTGCAAAAGAGAAAAGATAATGAGAAAAATATGTGTAGATGAGCCTTTGCAGCATTAAGTTAACCACCATCTCATTTTAAGAAATGCCATACCTTTAACCGTATTCAGCACCAAGGAGATGGTGACAGCTTGTTACATCAGTTATGGTGCGAAAGGTGGTGGGGACAAGATGTGGAGATGGAAGGAGAAAGGATGTGGAGACAGAAGGAGCAGTCCACCTCAGGAACCATAAGCATCTTTGGCTTCAAAGTTCAGTTGTTTTTCAAACAACTAGGGGCATCTTGCAAAGCAAAAACTAAACCTATATCGATAAATCCTTGTAAGCAAGAACACTTGACAATGCATCTTCCAGCAGGGCTTGATGCAGGTTTAAACAATGAAATATCACATACACTATAAATGACCAAATGAAACTGCATCAGAGTCTGAACTCTTTAATGTCTCTAAAAAAAAATGCTTGGATTTTGCATAGAAAAAGGTTTCCATCATAGTATATCTTTTCTTTGTTTGAATTTTCAACCACTTCAGTTTGGTTTTCAAAAAAGCAGTATTTTATAGGAAGTACTTGCTTTGATCTAACGACATTCCTGCCCAGTAGCAGCTTCTGTGAAATCAGAATTTTAGATTAATATATTATTGATTAAATTCTTACATTAACAAAATTATGTAAAACTCTCTACTAAAATGTGTCTGGTGTACCACTGTAGCTCCAGTATTTATCCATGCAGCATGAGAGACACCGCAGAATTCAAGATAAGCAACCACAGCTCCTGCTAACGCTCGTAGCAATAGTAGAGTGTGTATGTATGTAATTTGGTCCTATGTACCCACAACCTCCTATGCACAGACGCATACTTCATCACTAGTATTCCAGTTTTTAATACTAAATGGGACCTTCAGTAATCATTTAACATTAAACTGAAAAATAGTAGCATTGTTTACTAAGGGACAGGAAATTTGAGGAAGTTGCTTCATCTCCTACTGAAATGGTTGCACTGTTTGAGAAGAAAGGAATAATGATGGCTCACCCAAAGACTGATGCACATGAATACAGTTATTTCATAAAGAATTAAAAACTTCTCTAGGAAGACATTAATGTGGGAGCCTTCACAACTGTACTGGAATTTAGGATGCTGCTCAGATAGCTGCAATTCTTTATTACAGGCTGAACATGCCAAAAAGCAGAGATACATTTTAAAGGTGGAAATGAGATCAGCACCTACCCTGCTGAATTAGATGGTACTTCAGCATCTGACATTTCCTTTTTATCTTTCATATAATTACTAAAGTTTTGGGCTTCTTTTCTTTTCTTAAATAATAAAATTCTTCATCCAAGCGTAAGAATGAAGAGTGAAAGGAAAAGAATTACACTGGTATTATTTGGGGAATATTTCCTGTTTTAACAGAATTTTCTGGAAGAAATTCAAAGCTAAAAGGTAATGAAAAGTTTAAGAAATGAGATTTCAAATTTGAAGTCTTTATTTTACTACAAGATATAGAAATAGTGCCCTTATTTATGTAGGAGACAGACAATACAAAGCATGATTTTTTAAAGGATCTTTTTTATTTGGCTACCTGACACTTGAAATCATCTGTGGTCTGCTGAGAAAAAGATTACCTATAGGCACTTTTTAAGTACATCCTTTTCCTAGGAACATGCAAAAGAATGCCTGAATAATCCTTTCCCATGTTTTACAGGCTTGCAATGTAAGTCAAGGAAGCAGCCTCAGTACTGTACCAGTTGAAAATCTGGTCAGACAACTGTAATGAGTGGTAACCTTAAAGGCACAGAAAGCCTTCCTTGTCAGGACTCAGATCTGTGTAATCCACAAGCGCTATCTGACTGAAGCACTGGTAATGGACTATAGATCCTGACCACATAGGAATAAGTCACATTAGAGAGTGTCTACTGAAATCAATAACATGTATCCAATTTATGATTTTTTTTCCCCTACAATTCTTAAGGCTACACCGTGTGTATGTCATTAATCTAACAATTGAAAGGTATTTTAAATATTTTCATTATGAGGTACCTCCTGTTAATACTAGTTACGAAAATAAAATGTTCATTGAGGCAAAAGGGAAAAAAGAGACCAGTGTTTCTAAAAAGGAGGCTTTATTTTTGGCAATAAAAATTTAGAGCCCCCCCTCTTCCTCCCTCCCAAACTCTCAGGTTGATTCATCTCTCATTCAAATTTAAAATGCACAGAGAGGCTGCAACAAACCCACAGAAGATTGATATGCGCTGCACTCCACACATGGTTTAGCTCTTTATTCCAAAGTCTGGCATGATGATGTTGGGTTTTGTGATATTATTATTTCAATATATAATAAACAGGGTTCGAGATAAAAACAGTGCCATGCAAGTCCCCTTTAAAAAAAATACAAATTGTTACTATAGCGCTTTGAGAGAAAGGGAGCGAGAGATTCACAATGCAGGCTCAGAACTTGGCAACCTGTAAAAGTGCCCAGTCGAAAATTACTAACAGCTGGAGATGACAGTTGTTTTAACAGCTGAGCTGACAGGATTAATTTAAATGCACTGAAATCAAAAGTAGATAACACCTGTTTAGTCTTCCAGGGCCATTCGACAAGGTAGGCCAAAGGAAAAAAGCAGAGCCAGGGCTGTCTGTGTGAGCATGTATGTATGCATGTATGTATGTGCATGCACATGTGTGCCTCCCCCTCCTTTTTTCTCCCCCTCCCTCTGCAGAGGACAGAGGGATTTCAGAAAAGGATTTGAAGGCTGGGTGTGCGGGGGAGATCGGTGACTTGTCACACAATAACAGAAAGGCCAACCCCCATTAGCACAAAACATCTGGTTCCCATTGTGCCCACTCTCCTGCTCACCCTTCTTCCCCCTTCTCTTATCCAAGGTCTTTGACCCAAACCCAACAATGGATAAAGATCACCGGATTTTAAAGCTATAGTTTCTCACTCCCGCATCCCAGCGATCCTCCTGGGTTAATTAACGCATTCTCTTTGAGCTCGGAGTCACTAAAGCTCCCACACGCTCCCTCCCACCCGCCTCTTCCCCAAACTACAAACAAAACAAAAAATTCCTCACCTTCTTGCCATGCCAAAGTTTGTAACCTGCATGTCCATAAAATAAATAAATTCTACAAGGCATGTGAGGAAAAGCGTGTGAAACAGCAAGAAAATTTTTACGTGGCAGGCAAGGAGGGGATGATTTTATGTTTGCCTCTATGGTTACGACCCTCAACTCCAGCATGTGTACGCGGTGTCCTGTGCCACAAGGATGGCGAGCCTGGAGGACCACAGCTTGATGTCCTTGCTTCAGGTAAGAGCATCAAGAGATACAACATGAACAACTGTCTGGTCCAGGAAAGGACAACCTAGGAGGAGGCAGGGAAACCAAATCTTTTCCTAGTAGTGTAACTACCGCATAAAGCTACAGTGCCAAATTCACACTGCACAACAAACCTACAGGCCCAGCTCTGCAGCTGCTCCACTTGCACAAATCCCATTGAGGCAAAAGTGAGCTCTGCCTGTCACGAAGCTATTCAGTTCAGGATAAAGGCTTCCAAACTCAACCTGCAATCTCATTTCTGGTTTAGCAGACAAATGGGGCTGAGTTGTAACAGCCACCTATTTCCAGCCAGCTTGTTTCTTCAGACCTATTTCTAGTCCCTTCTTGTAAGCAGTACCACTGTCAGGCTGCATCGCCCAAGCAGTAGTTAAATTTCACCACTGTGAAGTAGTAGACAGTTATTATTATCAACCATGCTTTAAAAACGCAGAACTTGGACGCAGAGCATTAAGTTCATGTGGAAATCCGTGGAAAAAAACCCACCCCAAAACAAAAACCAGGTGACATTGTATTTTCTGACTCTGCTCTGTGCTTTTAGCCACAGGACCAATCTTTCTTCCTTGTATTCCTCCAGGGATGAAAAAAATAGCCCTACAGTTGGTAGGACGATGCTGCAGCTGTATACTTCATACAACAAAAGGCTGTGTTCAGCTCTTCCTTCTTGTTCCACAACCCTTCAGCAGTGAACTGAAAAGCTCACACACTCACTTCAGCTAACTGCAAGCCTATCTACCACGCTGTCACATTGATATCAAAGCATGGTTGGCACCTTCAGTTTTCATAGTTGAAAAAAGAAAAAAGGGTGTTCAATAGAATGGTTCAGAAAATGTTTGATTCATTGATATCAAAAGCCGGAGAATCACAGATATTCTCAGTTACAGAATTAACTCTTGCCAGAAAGAAAAAGAGAAAGAAAACCATCCACGGTAGCTTTCTCTTTGCCGCAGGTTTCAGCGTACTCAGCTCGTATTCTCTTTGCGTTTCCAGCCACTAAAGCTCCCACATGCTCCCTCCCACCTCCCTCTTCCCCAAACAGCACGGAGCTTCATATAGGTTAATTCACCGTGCCAAGAAAAACAGAACAATTCTTAACTAAGCCACATCTATATTTACTCATTTCAGAATTTCAAGTCCTCTTTTAGCATTTATTGTCCAGGTAAAAATATTTATCTGGACAAATACAAATATTAATGGCAATTCTGACAGGAGAAAGAAGACGCAAACGCACCTCTCAGGTGTGGGCCCTGTATACAACAAATTTATGTAAAACTACAATCAGCACTGATTTAGCTAGACAAGTTCAAGTCCGGGTCTGAAATTGTCTTCATTTTGTTTCACAAGAAAATGCCAAGACACTTTAAAACTCAAGTCATGTGAATCTCTCTCTAGATCAGAGAGATCTAGATACACTTCAGACAGTAAATTAATTTTAATGAAGCTGTGGAGTTCCTTGAGATGGACTGTACCTGAGTTTTACTACTGCAACCTAGACTATACATGAGAGGATTTACTGCACAGTGCCGTGTTGCCCATCTTGCCAGCTCTGTATCCAGGGCAGGAGAGCTATACTAAAAGATGGACACCAACATCAGTTTTCACCTACTCCTGGACAGGAAAGGGAAGAACTTTAGTCTAATGAAATATAAAACTGTCCTAGTTGCTGAAGCATTGAACTTTCCCAGCAAATGAACCTAGGGATTCCCAATATGTTACTAAAATATTGGGCTAATACCAGAGGGCATTTTCCCTGTTATTTTTCCCGTCCACGAACCTCTGCATGTCTGGATTCTGGCCAAGTCTGGAAACAGAAGTGCCAAGGAACATGCGAGAGGCTGTTCTCCTGACAATTCCAATTTGGCTGGTTGCTGGAAGTGACAGAAATCCCTAGAGAAAACCAGCGCTAACGACAGTTCTTGCCCGATATGCAGACACTAGATCCTTACTGTGTACCACAAAAAAAATCAGGAAATATTTCAAAGATAGGCGAAAAAAACTGGAATAAAATTGAGGGAACATATATTTAAAAAATAAAGAAACTTTCTACTCCTTATAAACACACATCAAATAAAGTAGCAGCAGTGGTAGTTGTAGTAGCAGTAATAATGATGATGATGATGATGTCAGGAAAGCACTATCACCATTGCTTGTATTCAAACTTCATTCTTACACAATAATTTTACAACACCTATCTGTACTTCTAAATCATTAATTTCCATTAATATCTACAGAAAAAAAATTCTTGCTTTTTAAAGGTTTTTTCCAATGTTTTCAGTCTACTGGGCACACGATGATAATTGCTGCTCTGTTCTGCTTAATGATAGAGTCCTTTCCCTGTACAAAATAAGAAGCAGTTTCTTCCCTGCTTTTTATTTCTTTACACAACTCAGAGGCTGAAAGAAGATAATTACAAACAATGCCTGAAGAACGGTTCAGTTAATGTTAATTTATACAACAAACTAATTACTACCAAATGGTAAAAAATCACATGTGGAAGTTCCTGTCTCCCACGCACACAACTAAACCAGCAGCCATCTGTCTCAGCCTGGGAGCTCTCAGTGACAACCCAGGAAAGCAAGGCAAAGAATGAATCCAGATACACTAGCTGCTTCTTCCGACACAAAATCATGACATTTAAACACCAGGCTCTGTATGGTGATCTTAGCAGTGACATTTTTTTCCCTTTCATTTAGAAAACAAACAAACAAACAAAGTACTGGCATCTATAACTACCTCTCTATCTAAATTTTATCTCAATCCCAAGAACTTAAGATGAGGTCTAAAATACCTCCATCTATCAGCTGTAATTCTTCCTCCCGGCAATTTCTATACAATACTCTCTATAACATCCTTAACATACTGCCTATCAGAAAGCATGAGGTGAGACAGCCTTTGAATCTGCTTACAGTATGTTAGACATCACGATGGAAAAACGTGCTTTTTTCCACAACCCGGGAAAGCAATTTTCTCCAAAACCTTGAAAAATCAAAGTCAGTACAATTGTTAAACACTTTTATGGGATGCTCATTAAAAACTCACAGGGAGAAAATAGCCGGGGACAAATCCTGAAGCATTTGTTCAGTTTAAAGTCTCACTGAATTCAATGTGAGTGTTACTTTATTGAGGACTTCAATACCAGATCCTTTACATGAATAAGGACCTTGGCATTTTGACTGTTAATTATTCTCTGATTAGCTTGCATCTAGTGAAACAAACTAAACACAATATTATCCCCTAAGCTCTGTTCAAGAAATCTCAACTCCAATATTCTTCTCTCCCTGTGAGATCAGAACTCCAACAGTCATCAAAGAAAGTGCTGTACATGAATAGGAGCAAAATATCAGAGTTTAGATTCACAGTACAGATTTCAGAGGAGAAAGTTTTTTCCCTAACAATAAAAACTTACATATCTTTCTATCTTTGAATATAAGGCAAAATCCTCGTATTGCAGAATGGCCTCTATGTATCTTATTTAGACCAGGACCCCCTCTTATGTTTATGTGAATCCCACACCAGTGCCAAAGTGCAGCCTTATGACCTTATTAGAAAGACAGAAGCCAATATAAGGTAGAGACTGAAGATCTTTTAGTAAAGACTAAATGTCTATGAACTTGTGCTTCTGAGTATTTATCTTTTCAAGAAGAAAGAATGTGTTTCAGATGGCCTGAAATGATCACAGAGAAGGAAAAAGTGTTACAGTAATTTAAAACAAGGTCCCTGTAATCTCATAATCATGAAGTAACACAGTCATTATTTCTACATGGCAAGAACAGTATCGACAGTTTAAATGAAGTAAACAAGAAGGGATCATAAGAGAATCTACATAACCAAACAATAATGCCTAATTATTCCTCATTCATAGTCCTTAACTGAATTATGATATATATAAAAAAATTACAGGGAAATGGTTCCTGTATACAGCCAAGAGCATAAAATTTTACGTAATAAAATATATTCACTGAAGTGAAGGAGGAAGAAGCAATTTTCTTGTCTCTCAGTCCTATTTTGCCTAATCATTTTTTTACCATTAGGTTACATCATCAAGAGCTGTTTTCTATGAATGGAGACCTAGAATCCTTCATAAGGATTTCACTTTGTTTCACAATGTTTTCACTTTTTTAGGTGCATGTTATAAAGGATTAGCTACTATTTAAGTTTTCATTCCTCTTCTAGAAAGGG
>NW_009616344.1:0-21996 GCF_000690535.1 Cariama cristata
TCTCTTCCAACCTCATCGATTCTGTGAATCTGTGATTCTATGACAGCTGTTAGATTTCACAAAGTTTAGGCAACACTTCCCACCCACCTTCCTCACCTGCATGAGAGAAGAGCAGAGAAACGAGGCTGGTTGGTTAGACCACATTGACAAGATAAATGCACGCCCTTGAAAAAGCCACAGTCCTATTGACGTCAAAAGGCAATGGATTGGGTCCCCTGTCAGACACAGAAAGCAGACATCTGCTTCACTGCAAATGCAAAGAGGAATTCATTAAGTCAAGCATAGTCTTATTCCAAACCAAACACTATTAACATTTGAAGTGCTTAAAATTTTTAACTAATGGAAATTCACTTCAAAGTCTCTTGATTTCCTGTGTTAAATAATGATAAATGTTCAAATCACGGAATTTTATGATTTCTTATTATTTTCTTGTTTAATTTTGTTGAGGCTTCTTGATACTTCCCCTGCGCTGCTCCCCCTCCCCGGTCTATGCATTTCTCCCCCCTGCTGTGTGCATCTGCTGTGTCTCTCTCTCGCTTGCTCTCTCCCCGCTGTGTACATCCACTATTTCTCCCCACCGCCCCTATATGCATGTTTGCCATCTATCTGTTTCCCGCTCCTGCTGTGTGTATTCACTGCCTCTACCCTTCCCCCAGTACGTGCATCCATCCTGCATCTTCATCTGCTTCTGCTGGGCACACGAGCCTTTTCTTAGCAATTCCTACAGGCATTCATTCACACCCTCCTCCGTCTGCCTGTCCTCCCTCATGCCCTCTCCTCTTTTTTTCAGCCCCCCCTTTGCATATCCCTTATCCCTGCTTATCTTTATCCTTTTCTTCCTTCCGTCTTTTTGATATTCTGGTTCCTTCTCTCTCCTTATCTGCACCACCCTTCTCTCGGTCTCGCCTTTGTACCATTTCTCTCCAATTCTCTCTGATCTGTTCTCGCAAATTGATTCTACAGGAAAAATGTTCTGCTCTCGTTTGCAGAGGTGTGCAAGCCTGCATTGCAAACCATTCAGCACTGTGTCAAATCTAACAGTAGTCGGCTTAATTTGCAGAAGAATCCTCGCTTCCTACCAACAGGCACACAGGGTAAAGTCTCCCAAAACACTTTCTCTGTCCTTTTTTCCTCATATTACTGCACTATTGGGCAATTTCCATGTAAAGCAAAGCAGTTAAGGTATCCCTGTGCATACCTGTCAGGTTCTTATTGGCAACAGAAAAGGATCTGTTACGACAGTGAGCCTAGCTGTTGCCGTTTAGGTCATGACAAACTAAACACATGCATTAATTACGAAATAGCTGGAGAGACATGAAATATTTTGGATGTTTAATGCCCCTGTGAAGGAGCAATCAGTAATGCACAGAACTCTGCAAAACTACAGAAACGTGGTTATCTCTGCTTCCCCTCTCCCTGCCGGGAGGAGCAGGGTGTTAACAGGCACCAGCTCTGTCCACGCAAGCTTAGTCCCAGGCATCCCTGGAGACCCTGCAAGGTCAGATGTCCCCGAGGTGGCCAGGTTGAGGTGGATGAGTTTTACGAGACAGGGAGTATCTCCCAGGCTGGTTGACCTTTTCTGGTTGACGACTGCTCCGAGCTGCTGGTTGTGATTGGTGTAGCGAGTCGCCAGATAAATATTCTTGTGTAAGTTTAGTTTTGCTATTTCTGCCAGTTACAAGTTTCTTCGTCACAACTGTCTTAATTGTGCTTTCTCTAGCAGAAGTTACATCGCTAACAACTACATAGCAACATACAGAAGGTCAAACTGTG
Organism: Cariama cristata; assembly: GCF_000690535.1. Lineage (NCBI taxonomy): Eukaryota > Metazoa > Chordata > Aves > Cariamiformes > Cariamidae > Cariama > Cariama cristata. The sequence continues at coordinate 1,774 of NW_009616344.1, forward strand.
GGTCTCCAACATCAGCCCAATTGTTCTAGTTACATCAGCTCAGGAAGCCAAGACACTAACTCCAGCTGCAGAGATTTACATTCTCCAGCTCTCAGTATAATCAGGGTCTACATGGGAGGCAGTTGTTATATGCACATGCCTTACTCCCCATTTAAGAAACCACCTCTTCCAGATAATTCCCAAATCAATTACCATAGCTATCCTGACCAAAAAAAGGACAGAAGTAGCCTTCCCTTCCTTTTCCTCCTCCCTTCCAAATAACCCTGGCAGAAGAGGGACATGGAAACTACCACTTTTCTTGAAAAACAGGAGTTCAACTTATGCAACCATGTTCATGTTTCCATCCTTCCTAAACAGGCTGATGAATCCTGGTGGCCCAGCATCTCTTGCACTTTCACCTAGCCCAGTTCTCTGCTATTGTGCATACCATTTTGCATATTTTTTTTCATAAAGTTTTCTTCCAACACCATCTTCAAATTATTTCTCTCTCTTGCACTATTCAGAAGGTAAAACTTCCCTACTCAGTTTTTAGAAAGCTTCTAATTTCCAGGTTTATTCCTAACTTATCACATCCAGGTTATACCAACTTGTTTACATGTTAAGTCTCGGGTTTTAGATTAAATGAAGTGTTCTTTTCCCTAGAGTGAAAAAAAGAATACTCTGTCTCAGAGTTTGCTAAACCAAACTTACAAGTTTATTTCCTGACAAGTAAACAAAATTGTCAATTAGCACTTCTAAAAGACACCTCTCCATTTTGTTGAATAATGACGAATATTTCCTCTTTCTGTACAGAATCAAATTCAGATGCATCCTCTGATTTTTAACTTCCCTTTCCAACTGACGTAAAATAATAGTGACTTAGTCATTCAGTGATCAACTAATTGACCCAACATTTTCTTCCTCCTCATCAGCAAATTTCATCAATTTGCTCTCACTTTCAGTGTCCAAGTCACTTCAGGAAAAATTTAAGAGTGATCACAAGACTCATCCTTCAGGAACTCCAATAGTTACACCTACACAACGCTGTACTTTCTCATTCAGCACTAACCAGTGATTACCATTTAGCTAATCACGTATTTTACTTATACTGACCCCCAGTTTTCCACTTTTGACTATTAATATCCAGATATTAACTTCCCGATATCCACTGCAGACAGATGATGTCAACCACACCTCCTTGGTCTAGAAATTCATTCATTTTAGCAAAGAAAGATATCCTCTCCACCTGGCATAATGCACCTTTAGTAAACCCCTGCAGCATTTATCCCACTTTGCATTATCTTCAAGCCTTAAATAATTCCCTGAAAATGTGTTCTATTGGCTTGCTGAGGCTTTGTTTAGATTTTTCTTTTCAGAACATGCATGATAGATTTGCCATACACCCACATCTACGTTTTTTATTGGTCCTACAATAACACAAACCAGTTTTTTTTCCAAAGTCTAGGATGGAAATTACACAATCTTTGGGGGGAAAAGATTGGTAATTTTAACTTTGGCTCTGCTGACTTACCCTTACATGCCTAGTCTGCTGCCTTCCACTTATGTAAGTGGAAGTCCAGTCTAGTCACATCTCCTTTGTCACTTTTGCTCATCACGGTCACCTCCGCAGCTACCTATTTTATTTGGGATTAAAGTCCCAGGCAGCTTGGTAAGCCCCCTAAACCTCCTCTAGTGTGCCTTTTTCTTCTGCTTCTTGCAGGTGGTTCCATCTGGGAGGCAGAGTGGCACCATGGCACAAGCAAGGCTATGGAGCTCCTGAACGCTCTGCTCTTTCAACCCCCTGAAATAAGATGGGGTCATTTCACAGACAAGGAAGGTGTTCTTGGTTATGTTACTCCCACATGTCTGCAGTATGTCAAACCTAGAAGCACTAACAAAACACTACCAGAGACTGGCATTTGAGAAGGCATATACTGATGTTACAGGCATGCGCGTAATCATACATCACAGAATGGTTTGGTTGGAAGGGACCTTAAAGATCACCCGGTTCCAACCCCCTGCCATGGATAGGGACACCTCCCACCAGACCAGGTTGCTCACAGCCCCATCCAACCTGGCCTTGAACACTCCCAGGGATGGGGCAGCCACAGCTTCTCTGGGCAACCTCTGCCACTACCTCACCGCCCTCACGGGGAAGAATTTCTTCCTCCTATCTCATCTAAATCTTCCTTCCAGTTTAAAGCCATTGCCCCTTTTCCTGACACTCCCTGCCCTTGTAAAAAGTCCCTCCCCAGTTTTCTTGTCGGTCCCTTTAGGTACTGGAAGGCTGCTCTAAGGTCTGCCCGGAGCCTTCTCTTCTCCAGGCTGAACAACCCCAACTCTCTCAGCTTGTCCTCACAGCAGAGGTGCTCCAGCCCTCGGATCATCTCCGTGGCCTCCTCTGGACTCGCTCCAACAGGTCCATGTCCCTCTTGTGCTGAGGACCCCGGAGCTGAAGGCAGTACTGCAGGGGGGTCTCCCCAGGGCGGAGCAGAGGGGCAGAATCCCCTCCCTCGACCTGCTGGTCACCCTGCTTTGGCTGTATCCCCACAAGTATCCCCACACCTAAGTCTTGCTCAGGTTTTCTAGATCATCATCTACTTAAAAATAGATTGGAACTACAACACTCTTACCTGTCTGTTTGACCCTAAACTTGGCTAAACAGTTCCTGCTCCGAAACCTGCAGCCAGATCTATAGCTTTTTTGTCAGTGTCTTCTATTATTGCGGTACTTCACCGGACTGATTGGAAGTACTTCCACAGCTCCTGACAAATTTTATTGAACCACATGTGAGTTGGTAAGACAGTCAGTTAAATACTCCCTGATACTAAATTCAATTTACTTTTCTTCTACCACAGAGAGCAATGCTAATCTTCTTTTTTTTAAATGAGGTAGAACTTTATATTAAAATGCATAATCACATCTGCTTTACATTTTGTATTAAACAAGTACATTTTGTTTTAAGAGCACATGATCAATGCCATGGTAGCAGGAGGAAATTTTGGCAGTTGCACAGAAAAAAAGGGATGAAGGATTTACTGCTTAAAAAAATGACCTGGGACTGAGAAATAGGCTCAGTTGGTGAATACCTCTGTGAAAGTGATCAACACAAAAATGGATAACATTGCCACTGACATTTTTATCACACAGTTTGAGTGTTGACACTCCAAAGAGATAATAAGAATGGCCCAAAAGATCAAAGTGTCTGTTGCAGGCTTTCTGCACTTTCAAGAAGATGGTGGTACATCAATTTATACTTGGTTCAATATTTGGAAATGTTCTTTTTCTTTCTTTATTCAAAGAACTTTAAGACTCATCTACATGACTTTGTGCTAATGAATAGATTCGACAAAGAATCACAAAATAGGCAGGTCCATACCTATACATAAAAGCGTAAAAAGTGAACTAGGATATTTCTAATGAAAAGCACTTTATAAACATGAAAGAACAGTGGGGAAATACTAGGCATATTCTTTTCCACATAAAAATACCTGCAATATTTTTGTTACCTTCCTAAAGTTAAAAACTCCATTTGTATTTTAAAGAATAAGTCACCACCATATCCCGACTAGACTAAAAGTAATTTTATCTTGGTCATCTAGAAACAGGTCAAACCAGTTCTGAATTTCCTGCCTCTTTCGCCAAACAAACGTTCTTCATTTGAGAATAAATTTCCATGCCCTGACGGAATAAGCTGCTCACAGGAGAGTGATCGAACAAAAATGACTGAGGCTCAGGATATGAATGTAAAACTGATTGCTTGACCTGTTCTGTAACACAGCTCATATCATGCATATGCACCTGAGAAGCTATTATGATTTGCACATCTTCTGTCTGAATGACTGCCATCCTATCTGTAATAACTTCACCAGTTAAATCACCATCTGTTTCACAGGCTTTCTAATGTTTATATCTCCCTTTTCTGTCCTAGAAAAAGAACCAAATTGTTTTCCTGTGTTGTATGAGAAGCACCCCCACACTCAGCTGGAGAGCTAAGCTAACACATCTTAACTATGTCTATCAAACCAAGACACAGATTTTAGCATTCAGATGAAATGAAGTGAAATCCATGATCCTGCTTCCCCTATAGAAGGCAAGATAGACCAAGAAACACATTACATCTTTTCCTTCCTCCTTCCATCCCATCTGGTAGAGTTTCTTGAACGCTAAGGTAACAGGTGATAATGAATGTACAAGAAACAGATCCCTGACATGTACCAATAGAAATGACACAGTATTTACAAGGGTCCCATGTAGGTCCCAGGTCAATTAACCAGAGGAAATCGGGATGTTCCCGGCTAAGTTATAAATTTTGGAAGCTACAGGCTCTGTCCTCCACAGAATCAACTACAGACTCAGCAGCTTCCATACTGCTATTCAATTCTTCATTATTAAAAAACAAAACAAAACCAAACCAAAACACAACAAACTAACCCCCCCTCCCAAACCCAAACACCAAATGAAACCACACACAAAAAATCAAAACCCCAACAATCCCACATTGACATAGCCTTGTCTACAAAACTCAAGAAAACAGAACACATGACCTCCACCATCAGGGGAGTCCGTAATCTCATTTCTTACATTTTTACTACACAATTATAAATGCAGATAATGCTGGTGTCTGCTGCAGGTAGCTCAGAGATGATACTGGGCAGGTCAGAGACTTACACAGGACTGGCAGAAGGGGTCTGGCAGGGGTTCCCTCAAAGCGAACCTTTGCAAAAGATGTCTCAGTATGGATTTGCAGAAACATTCTGGCATGGTTAGACTTGCTACTCAGCTCCCAGGACCCTGGATTAAAAAGTCAGAGTAGAGATCATAGTGACTATATATAAAATCTTTCACGCTGGACAAGATGAAGATTAATCAGTTTATTATCTCTCTCCATGCCTTTCCCGGACATAGTCAGAATCTTTGGGGTTTTGTTAATGCTGAAAAAAAGTGTTACTCAATTAAAATGACAAATACGCATTAGAAACTGACCACTTACAAAAGAAGCTTCTGCTATGCTTCTGTATGCTGCTCTATTATTCAATTTTACTGACACAAAGAAAAATTACTTTCCACTAGTTGTTTGTCATGGTCTGCTCTCTTCCCTCCCCATGACAAGCAGTTCAGAGAGTTAGCAACGCGGTGCCATCTATCAGAAAGCACAGAGGCAAAACAGCTGTGAAATCATTTTCCTAACGCACATACACCCTTAGTCCTCCCCTCCCTCTCTCTCACACACACACCTCTTTTGTTAGAGAGATTTAAAAGTTGCTGGGAACTGCACTTGTATCCGGGATGGATAAATTTGTCAAATAAAACAATTGAGCAACAAGCCCTTCCTGTCCTCACCACGGTTCTACCCTCTTCAAACTGATAAAGAGCCTTCAGAGCATTTAGTTGAGAAACCTAGAGATGCAGGCTTAATGCTCATTACTGTAACGCTGAACTATGCTGGCAGAAAAGTCAACAGCCCAGGAAACCCTTGCCTGATCCCAAGCAACACAGGGCAAAACCACAGAACGGCACGGCAATCACAAGGAGGAGTTCCCGGAGCACGCTCGGTCCTTCCCCTGCCCCAAGGCAGGGTTACCTACACCAGCCCTTTCCCCAGCCAAAGGATATCGAGTTGTTAATTAAAGGACCTCCAATAGCAACATCTTCAGAATCTCCCTTTGCACACACACCTATAGCAATAGAAACCTCTAGTTTGAGGCAACTTTACTGTAGCCATCAACCAAAAATGCTTCCAAGGAGCCAAGCAAGAGTTAAAGCTTTCAAAAGAAGTCTCACTGGTAGCAGTTGCAAAAGTCGCTGGCACAGAAGGGAGGGAACAAGATTGGTAGTAGTTCGGAGTAAATTTTGACCATAATGATTGAGAAAAGCAAATCTATCCAATAAATTTTTTTAAAAAAAGAAAAAAAATCTCAGTGAAATGGAAAAGGAAAATTACTATAGCTCTGAACCCATTGCTACAACGGGAGTTGTTACACTACTTAAGCAAGCTGCAGAGCATTCTCCACGGAGAGCTCCCTGGGAATCTGAAACCAAAGCAAGGCTCCCACGCTGGTGTTCCAGGATGAAAAGCAAGGCCCTGCAAGCTTTGAGATGTTAACCTCTCTTTTTATTTTCTAATTCTTTTTTAATTGCAAGACTACTAGCAGGGAGAATATCTTGGGCATACAGACTTTTATCAGCTCCAAGTAAAAGAAGTTCCAAATGTTCAAGAGGAAGCTGGAAGCTGGCAACGCTACACTGTCTTCTCATCTGCAAAAGGAAAGAATTAATGTACAAAGTCAGTGTCTTATTGCTATTAAAGCAAGCAACAGCTGAAAAACTCTGCTGCATGAAGTATCTCTACTCATCTTCCTTGTAGTCACCTTCAAAAGTCACCTAGGATTTTGAAGTACAGGGCATTGAAACAAATGTTCAGTGTCTTTTAAAAGTGTCCAGAAATGAATGAGCTGCCAGACTCATCAATTTCTAGAAACCAAGGTGACAGAACTATCAAAGACCCAGAGAAGTAACCACTGCCTTGTCTTGCCTGACCTTCTGTGATGATGTGCAGAGGAATGCAGGAGCCACAGGCCTTATTACAGGGAACAAGTGCTTTGTTCTCGTAGCTTTCAAAACAAAGTAGAATGATCTTTTCCAATGCAGCTGAAGCAATTCTATCACCAGTGTCATTTTTTCTGATGTCTGAGCTGCCTCCTTCAGAACCAGTTCTCTCCCTAAACACAAAGAGCCGGCGAAAAGACAGAATGTGGGTAGCTGGGCTTTCATCCACAAACCCAGCAGCAATCCTTGTTAAAGGAAAGATGTACGCTAAAAATAACAGTGGTGGTCTGCGTACGGTCATTACTGTTTATTTGCTGTCGGACGCAAGCCCGGATAGGGAAGCAGCTAAGCACACGGTCCAGGGCTCTTGCAATGGTAAGAAGCCCACTGCTTGGATGGAGATGATGCGATGAACTTGGAAATCCAGATTCCCTGAAATCTGGATACTGCTTTTTTGGCACTCAGGTGCCCTGACTGATTATTCCAGCTCGTTCTCACCGTCTCACAGGACAGACTCTGTCAGAAACCCGCTCTGCCCTTCCACCCTCTCCCTCACTTCAGCCTTGGTCTTTTTACTCCTCTTTTGTTTGGGTTTTTTTCCTCCCCTCCTTTTGTTTCTCAGACATAAAAAGAGAGAAAGAAAGATGACGGGTGACCTGAGGAAAGGATCAATCTAGAGACTGAGAGAAAAGAGGCCCGACACGGTCGTCAGTAGATTACACAAACAGGATGATCTATGGTGCTGAGTGCCCTGACTACCTGTCCTGCAACAAAAGAACAGTTCAAAAACAATTATTGTGAGAGAGAGAGAAAGTCATATATGACATCCAAGCACAAATATGTACGGAATAATTCAAGTGCAGGTTATCTGACAATAAAATCACCAGTTTTACCTATTTCAAAAAAAATCGAGCTTGTTAATAAATAAACCTTCTATTTTATATGAAAATTTTAGAAAATGTTGATCAATTCTTACATCAGTCATGTCCAGCTACAATACCAAAATAGTGTAATACTTAATCTATGATCAGACTGTCTGGTAGTAGGCTTTTGCTTTAAGCCTGTGCTATAGAAAGCCTAATTTAAACTAGTTTAAATTTCAAACAAGAAACAGGTAGTCAGGGAATTAGTATTGATATATTTTGCTTCCTGAGATCAGTAAACTAAACATAATCTCTGGAAGGAAATTAAAATAATAATATTTTTAATGAAAAAATAGGTTTGTAAAATATAAAGACAAGAATAGTTATGGTTAAGACTGCAACTTATAAATCTGATATAGCATGGAAAATTAGAGCTAAGATTTCAGCTGTCTTTTTAATTAAAGTATTTTACCTCTTAAAAGATATTGTAATAGCACAAAAGAACCTGAACTGCATTCTGTTCTCAATTGTCTGACATAACCTGTCAATTCACAGTGAGCTAAATGAAACGCATAAGCGCTGAAACACTGGACCATTTATTAATCAGTCTGCTTTTTGAACTGAGTTTCCTATTGATATACTATGAAATCTAAATTTCTTTTACATAAAGAAGTATGTATAAAGTCAATAGCAAACACACTGTAATAGCAAAAACAGTTAGTGCTTTTATATACAGTAGAAACTGCCATAGAAATTAAAGCAGCAGATGGACAGTGTAACAACAGTAAAACAGTACAAGGTACTAAAAATCCCAAGAAAAAAAGAATCTTACAGATGCACAAGATCTACAGTGTTGAACTCCAGTCTTCTCTCTTGTACACACCTGACCATCTTAACCCCGAAATGAAAACCACAACTCCCTAAATAACATTACACATATACTGTATACACTCCTCTTCACCTCCACCTAGATTTGTATAGGTACAGCTCTCTTTATATTGACAACCATAGCTCATATTCATTTGCTACTCTTTATGCGTACGTATACTAATTTTAAATTTCATTCATTATAAGGTTCTTTTTACTTTGTTGGCAGAGGGGCAAAAACCTTTAAAGAAGCATTGGAAGCATGACTGCTGTTACACCAAGGAAGATGGCACTCCATTTTGCATGTGCTCGGTTGCACGCTGTCCTCGACTCCTGTCCCAACAACCATCTACTTCTCCCTCAGGTTTATTAGACTCACTACAGAAGGCCCCTTCCAGCTACTGCGTGAGATAATCCTGCTTCTGTGTAGGTCACCTGGTAAAATGGGAGACAATAATCTGGTTTATGTGCTTACTTGCTCAGTTTCTTAAAGATCGGTCACCTTTTAAGGATGCTGGGCTATTTTTTGCTTTCCAAATTAGAAGTTAAGCGTGACCGTAGACAATGCTGCAGGCAAGGAGCTCACCAAATTCAGAGCTAGCCAGCAGCCCTTTACAAATCTCTTTCCCAAAATATCATGACTCCCAGGTCCTGGCTCTGAACTGCCCCGACTGTCAAAACATCCCCGTATGCCACCTTTAACTGGAGTGCCGCAGGCTGTTTCTCCCCGCCTGATGCACAGTGCTTGCGAGGTATCCAGGCAGCAACTTCAATTAAATTTAATTTCAGAAATCTCAAGTGTAACAAAGAAGATATTACAATACCTACGCTTAATCCTTTTTACCAGATTGCCCTACATTGCTTTGGGTCTAGGACTCAGAGTATGAAGTGACTGCATGCAATTTTCAGAGGATGCAAAATGACTGACAACAGCATATAACACCTGAAGTAAAAAGTGAAGGAGACAGTCCATCATCACATTATTGAAACAAACAGCAATACTCCTTCCTTACAAGGAAAAAAACCCCTCTGCTAAGCAATCCTCTCACTTCATGATGCCCCCACCCCAGTGAGAATCTTTATTTCTCCCCCTTCCCTCTGGGACTGCATTTTTCCCCCAAGAGCAAATGCTTCCCACTGCCACCTTCCCCTCAGATGCAAGGACACAAGGGCTTTTTCGGCTGAGATGTGGCAGATGGCATCCTCAGAAGAGCTGAGATGCCCCAGGATCCTCTCCTCGTGGTTACCATGGCTCGTTAAAGCAGGCAACAGCAATGCCAGTGCTCCAGGACTGCCTGCATCCCTGTCCTTTTTTTCCGCTGCAGCAGCAAAGGCATTTCAAAGGAATGGCCATTAATAGGAGATTTCTTGATTCATCCTGACTGGCTGTTAGGAGCCCTGAAGAACTGATACCACAGCCACGGAGACAGATCCAGAGAGCATCACATGTCTCCAGTCACTGACAGTCTGTGGTTTTTCCAGAAATGTCAATGCTCACAACAGCCAAGAAAAGCAGGAGAAAAAAATGTAGAAACTCCTAACATATAAATAAATGGAAGGAGTTTTTCTTTCCTCCCTTTACACCTTTACACCAGGTAAATACCTAGGCATATAATACTGAGGTCACATAGAAAATGACGCTATTATACCATACCTTACAAACTTTACTAGATGCTTCTTTTTAATTTTAAAAAAAAACCCAAACCAAACCAAACCAAAACAAAAATCAAAAAAACCCAGAATTCTGAAGTGTATATAAACACATCCATGTACCTCAACTTACCAGAACAAGCATGATAAACTACAGAAGTATGTTTAAAACTGTATTCGCCACACACCTCCAACCTCTTTAGTTACGATTAACATGCTAATTTATATCGATCGACACTGGCTCTGTGATGGCAAGCTTCACGGCTTCAAACATCTGTCTCTATGGGGAAAGAAGACCCCCCCAAAATAAAAACAAACCGTAAAACATTCTAAAAGAATTTGTCTTTTTATTCTCAAATACATAAATCATCCTTCAAACTGTACTGCCTTTAGGCTTAGCTGGTCAATATTGATTCAAAGTTTTATATTCCTTCACTGTATCACCGACAAACATGGGATCTTTCATTCCTTCCTCTGCTTTTCCTGATATTAGAAGTACCATCACCAGACCTTCAACCCTTCAACGCTGCATGCCTGTAGTTTCGCACTGCCTCTTAAGCAAGCCTTTGGGTATACGGCTCTCTTCCTAGTCCTTAACTTCATCAAACAACCCTGAATCTAAACAGTTCTATTGACTTCAGAGATCAATTTGGGGATTCGATGAATTTCTGGACGAGGGCCTGGAGGAAGAAGGGGGATGGAGAGGGGCTTCAGGGGGACCTGGGAACCACAGCACTCGATACGGCAATACTGCATTAGAAAGCACCATGAGCAGGAATTAAAAAGCGCTGGGGATCTTTTTTTGCAAATGTACAAGGAACGTGCTTTAAATAAAAGCAAAGCTGAATGCCAAAATGCCTAGAGGGTCAGACAGGCTCTTTGTGAACTGCCAGACAGAACCAAGACACTGGAAAAAACAGTCAAGTGCCACTGCGGATCTTGCTGTCAGTTATTAAGCAAAGAAATAATACGACCTGCACAGCAGAAAAGGCCTTGCTTCAAAATGGATATAGTAGCTCTGAGTATATATGGGTATCCGTACACAAACCATCTCTCAGCTTGTTAACGGGGGGTTATATGTCCTGGCAGGTCTCTGGAGACTCGGTTGCACAGACCGAAAACATCTTTGTAGCAGTTTCAGCTAATAGGCCTTTCTGCTTCCTAATGGCTCCAAATATATCTCTGTGATACAAGCCTCTCGCTTGTAGCTAGTTGAAGTTGGGCAAGTGACTTACCTCCAAAACATCAGCACATATGATTTGTAGGTGCCCGGTTTGGGAAGGCAGTCAATACAGGCTTTCTTAAATACAAATAGGTCTGCCAAGAAGTTACATCAAACTACAGAAGTTCAATACCAAACTACAGAACTGAGAGCTGCATCCAGTAATCACCTGAATGGTCCAACTCCCAGTGGCAATTACCATGGCTCTTCTACCGTACTTAGCATCCTTCATACCTCATTCACAAGTGACAAAAGAAGTTAACGTTATTCTAAGCAACATTATTTCACAGTCTCTCTGTAAGCAAAGGGATAATAACCATAGTTTAAAAAAAAAAAATCACCCATAATTAAAAAAAAACCAAAACTAAATCCAAAATAAAAAATTCATCAAATCAGATTACTTATATATAGCTCTCTATGGGAACGGATTGAAAAAAAAATCTGCATTTTAACTAACTTATTTTGTAATAAGTAAGGAGCATAGGTATGTCCCTATTCACAATTAAAAAGCCCCAAGAAATTATTCTCTGCTGGCATTTTGGATAAAATTTTAGCAGAGTCTCTGGTCTGTCTAATTGCTATGATACCGTAGGCAGCCTGCCTCAAAGCACCGAACATATGGCATCCTCAAAGGATTTGATATCATTTTTTTCTTTAAAACGTGCAAGTCAGTTGGTCATTGTTACCCCTCTGTGGAATTACTCAAACAGCTGCTACCTTCCAACTAAGAGGTAAGAAAATCTTTGTCTTTTTTGTTGCTGTTAATTTCACTGACACATTTCTGTCTTATAATGAGAGTCGGTAATATGCCTATAATGCATTTTAATGTTGCATATTTGATCCATGGTGTAAACAACACTTTGTTGAAGACTGACATCTACAAAAGGATACTTTTCGTGTTGCTTGCAAAGTAGTCTGAATCACGAGGCATGTGTTTTAAATTGCAAGAAATTCATTTAATATCTAAACCTATATGAATAACTGTACGCTGTTGATGTTCACTTCTACAGAATCACAACTGTGATACTTGAACCCATTTATAATGCATAAAATGTATCGTCTTTAGAAAAATCTTGAACTCAAATCACCAAATAGATTATTTCTTTTAAAATTGTCCTTTACTTACAGAATAATGATTTGCTAAAATGTTCTTTTAGTTTATGATTGGAAAGAAGATGTGTCTAACGATACCTTAGTCATTCTACATACAGCAGGGTTATGAATTTCATAGTTTTCTGAGTTCTTATCTTCCACGGTTCACAGATCCCATCTCTCCCTGATCATCAGGGTATCTCCCCAAATTGAACCTTTTTTTTTTCTTTCTACTCTTTCAAACAGACAAATTTTTCATTCTCTATCAGAAGATTAATGAAATAATAACTAAAGTGAGAAAAAGAACACACCACCAAAAGATAAAGTGACAAATGACTAAAAAACCAAATTTCACTGAGTAGAGAAAAAAAAAAGGAAATGAGAAAAGGAGATAATCAAATCATGATCATGCACCATAGGAACCATTTATGAACATCACATCCTCCCACATGTGATGGGAGGGGAAAAAAAAAAAAAAAAAGAGCTGCCCAAAACATTTTTTAAATTAAGTCGTAGGGATATTTTTATAGGGATCATCCTGGATCTAGCAAGACAGTTGCCCAAGCTTTGCTTTCCTTATTTTCCTCCTTCTTTTTAGTTCTAGTTGTAGCTCACATTTCTTCATAACACATATGACCTTCTCCTGCGCTGGAAGAACACTAACGAAAAACAGTTAACAGTTAAAAGTTTCCAGAACCAGCAGATGACAAGCATTCTTTTTATAGCCTAAAGACTGCAGTTTTATTGCAGTTTACTAATAAATAATTTATACTAGTACAGAAAAAGTGCATAAAGTCCCTTCTGATACTTCAAAGGCTTATATTAAACCATATTTTTAAAATCTTTATGAATTCCAACACACCTATATCGAAGAACAACCTATTCTGAAAACAAGACTATCATTTTGCTATATGTTAATTGCCAACAGTACACTCTTGGCCCTGTTACAGATGCGAGTAAACAGGCAATAATTACTGAATCCTAACTATGTAAAAGAGACAAAATGACACAATAAAGGAAGAATTCACAAAGCATCTGATTCACAGTACACAGCCAGTGGGAATCTTTCCATCAACTTCAAAAACGTTTAGATAGCTCCTAACAGACACAGATCAGCAACGGGTTTGGTTTAATATAATTACATAGCCCCCACCCCCTGTCCCACTGTCCCCAGCTTCAGATGTACTGGGAGAGGCAGAGAACATACAAGTTAAATATGTAACGTATTAGAATCTCAGCAAATGTAACTTTCAACAATTTCAGAAATACCAATGATTCAAAGAATTTAGTAGAATTTATAATGTTCTGGGATATGGCCTTTCATGTTTAGGTCCTGCCCAAAGCTCAAAAATATAAAACACTTAAAAAATACATATATAAAAAGTCATTGTGCTGTGATGTGCCATTCTTCCTAGACTTTTATAGTTTCTCCCATTCCTATATTCTCATAGAAAGATATCCATCATCTTTTTATCAAAACTATCCTCTTTTTATCATGGCTCCCTCCCACAAAAATATTTCTATTAAGTTTTTCTTTTACTTTTATGAATATAGGGATTGTTAAGAATATAAAAATCTTTTTATTGGGATCTAAGTTACCTTGAGAACAGACATGCATTTTTTGCCAAGACGTGAAACAGACATTTCTCAATTATTTGAAATTTCAGGAGTTACAAGAGAGAGTTGGATACGTGCACACGCACATTTACATTACACGCATCATATGGAAAGGATATATTCTTGTCTACAAAGCCCATCATCAGCTTGAAAATAAAATTACCAGTGAGGCAACACTATCATTCTCTTATGGCACAGTCAAAAAGTTCCAGATAATTACAATCATTTTATAATTTTCACTGATGGAAGTCAAGAGTTTCCATGCACAGACAGATAGATTTTCTTGTCAAATCATTTGTAAGATCCATTTGAAAGAAGCTTCACTACATACTTTTCCGAGCATTATTTGCATTTAACCCTGGCAGTGTAGGGAAAGGAAACCAAAGACATTTAAACAGTAATACTTGAGGTAGACTGCCTGCTTATTAGCTCGTGCAAGTTTAGTTACCTTTAAAAAAAAGTAACCACAGTGCATCTATGCAGCTCCTGGAATTAAGAGCTGTATAACAAAGCCTATCAATCATTAACTTTAATGAGTCAGTAAGCTATGTGAGCTCTAAAGCAAAAAACATTTTACATGTAACATGGTTACACCTCAAAGCCTGCACAAATATCAAAGGGAAGAAATAACACACATGCACACTAATGACAGCCTCATCCCCTAAATGCTCTCTTCTGCCCTATGAGGACAAGTTAGATTTTGGTCTCTCCTGTCAGAAGCCATACTTTTCATTTTCCACCTGCTTCTAAGCAGGGGAAGGAACCTCTACTCAGAAAATGTACCTTCTATTTAAGGAGGAAAAAAAAAAAACCAAACCTGAAGCATTTTGACAACTAGTCAACCAAAACGTCAAAACTAAAACACCCCGTGCTCCTCCAGCTGTGGTATCGGGCTGGGATGGGGTGAGAAGAACTTCAGGACTTCACCAGACAGTTCAAAAGCCGAATCCTTCATCCCCCCCAGTGAGTGAGTGATGGCCTTTCATTGCTGATGACACTGTAATGGTCCTTTCACACCTTTGTGAACTTTCTTCATTAAGCGCCAGCAACCTGCTAAGCAAATGGATGATCTACTTCAGTGACTCTCAGAGCAGGGGACAGACATTCCTTTCAGCAATGCCAGCTGAAGCAGCTTCATCCCCTCCACCATCCTTCTCCCTCTCCCACCCCCAAAACTCATTCCCTCTTCTGTATTGCCACCTCAGTTAAAGAAAAATATCCTTTATTGCCATAGCTGCATTTGTGATATTTCATAAGACAAAAAGGAAATCTGAAGGACGTCTGTTTTGAATCATTACAGATTGATTTCTCAGCCAGTTCTGTATCAATAAGTGAGCACCATGCAGTTACCATAAGACTGTAGTTCGAAACACAGTTTAATGAACTTTAAAAAAAAACACCACAAAACCACCCTTGAACGTACGAATTATTTTAAAACACAACATTCAGCAAGGAAGAAGACCGTAGGATAGGACTCAACAAGCCATCTATAGGGCTGTGAGATTGCAGCACAGACCTTCAGCCCGCTCTGATCACAACACGGATTGCAGTCGGTGGTACTCACGCGTATGCAAGGCATCACCCACAGCTTCCCAGGTTACGCACAGAGAGAAGGGAAAAGCTAACACCTCCCTTTCTCACATATGGTGCTAGCATATGCTGAACAGACACCAGAATTGTAGAGCTGCAGATGGAGAAGTAAAAACCTCTGCTTCAATCCATGGAGTGAACAGGGTCAATTCCAGCAGTTTAATACCAGTGGTATGTCAAAATACAGTAGACTGAGCTCCTGCGGTAAAATGATGTAAAGATTTAAGTGGTGATCATCTGGTTGACAGTCTGCAGGTCACACCGTTAGAGTAGTTACTGGGAGGACTACACAGAGCTGACAAAATAACCGGTCTTTGGTCTCTTTATTAGAGGAAGCAGATAGAGGGAAAGCTGATATCAGTAAGTAAAAAAATAGAATTCCTAAACCCAGATTATAACACTTGAGTATTAGAAAATAAGGAAGTACTTCTGATCTGTATTTCTGAGACACAATGACAAAGCAGAGAGAGAGAGAGTTCTAGACTAGATCATGGCATTGGTACATAATATTAAGAAGCAAAACACTTCTATTTTTAAATTGTTTTGGCTTAAAGATTTCAACTGTTGGCTTCTTTTTTCCCCAGTATGAAGAAGTTTTCCACTGTTCATTTAGTGAAATAGCAAACAATATTTTACTGTCATGTTACTGAACTCCTGATTTTTACCCTGGGAGGGGTAAAAATCATTAAAAATCTGCCTAATTCAGTTTAGACCGCTGTCAGTTTTTATTGACTAGTCTCACAGAGATGCCATGTTTGCATCCAAAGAATATATTCTCACTATACAGGCATAGCACAGAGTTCTCGGCTCCAGCCCACTGTGTGAGGAGATATTGATTTTGTGTCCTCAAATCATAGCTGTATGTCTGGTTATCTGCAATCAGACAAAATCAGGCAGGTAGCGAAGTTCTCTAAGTGCTGTGCCAAACCTGAATACCTGATAAACACAGGTAGTGTTGCCCCTACCCATCTTGACATATTGGCCGTCTTAAGCATCTGCTGAGGAAGAGTAAGGTTTTACTGTAATGTTGATCAAACAGCTCATAGTCATTGACAGGGGTGGTCCATCCTTCCTTGGCGCTCCTCAGCTTCCAGAAATGCAGTCAGGATCTCTCCTTGGCCCAAGCCTCTCAAGTACGCTGGTCCAGACTGTTAAATGAGGAGAAAACAATTCTTTTTTTCTTTTTTCCCCCCTTCTTTCCACAGTTTAATTTTCTAACAGTGCAGTGACCTGAAGTGGTTCATCAAGGATCAGACGAGCAGCAGTGCCAGCAAGGACACAATTCCTGGTAAGAGACCTGGGATGCATGAAGGCCACTCTCAGCAGCAGCAAGACCTAAGATCACTCCGGTCACTTTGTGTAATCTCAGCCTACGTCCAAAGGATCAGCGATTATGTTGTTAGCGGTGGCCAGAGAAGAGGGGAAATGGCAAGGAAGACAACTAATAGAAGCTTTTTATCCAGCCTTTCACAGCAATCAGTGAAGAATTAATTCTGCCCATCTTCTGCATAGGCAGGCACAAAAGTGCTTTTTTATAGCTACAGACTGACACTTAAATTTAAAATCACTACAGAGACACTTTAGTACAGAGCACTAATTTGACAACTTTAGAAGCAGCAAGTGGGTTCAGAGGCGGAGAAAGATTTGAGGCTATATTACTAACTTGGCTGGGAAGCTAAAAAAAAAAAAAATTGAAAGCAAAAGCAGCCTGCAAGATGCCAGAAAAGCAACTGATCTAAGCTAAACTTGGAAGTCCATTCTAGTTGTACAGAAAGCGAAGAACAATTTTATCCCAATCCACTGATAGCCTGTTCACCCAGGAGAAAGTAGAAAGTTTAGAAGTCCTGAGTCAGGAAAACCAGGGGTCCAACCACAGAGCAGCTTAAAAACCAAAAGGATTAAACAAACTGGCTGTGCATCTCGCTTCAAAAACCATAAGCTGTACGCTCCAGGCCTCACAAATATCATGGTCTTTACATTAAAAACAGTGCAGTTTACAGAAATCACCAGGCTGCCTAGCTCAAAGGTTCAAGTAAGATAAATAAATAAATAGCTTTTACAAACAAGGAGAACAATCACACCGTAAGATCTCACAGAGTTAAGAATCCTGCCAAAGACCAGCTTTCGGGGCTTAAGTAACAGTTCAGGGAACATCCACCGCTACAGATCTCTACAAGATGCGCAGCTTTGTTTGTGGTGTCTTGAAGTGCACTCCCCATATGAATTCCAGAAAAACGGCACCAAGGCTGGGATTCTGCGTTCACTGTCTCCTAAGTATCCATCATTTCTAAATGAAAATACAGTATTTGTTAAAAATTAAGCACCAGAGCTTTCAACTCCTCTCAGGATCTTATGCAGAATGGCAGTTCCTTCCTTACATCATTAATTAGCGTTAGCAATAAAAGGAAACACGTCTCCAAAGATATACTCTGGCACAGCTGTCTAGTAATTTCATCATCTTCAAACTGTATTCTCTGTTTCACCAGCAGAATCAAAGAGCCTCCAAAGATTTTGCACAGGGATAACTTGCAGCTATGTGTATGTCAATAAATGATATACCAAAAATAAACAAAATCCAGCTCGCCTGCTTTCAGTCACCCCTCATTCTTCTTAGCTTTGGACGGCCAAGGGTAGGACAAACTTTGTAGCTTGTCTTGGTAGGGCTTTTTTTTTCTTCTTCTTTTTTTTAATAAACTAAAGTATCCAGAGACAATCATGATTTCACAAAATGAACACATTTAATGGGGACTAAAGTACTTTGTGGGATTGCATATCAGAGTAGAATTGCTTTTTAAAATCAAAGTTATGTCATGACCATTCGCTGTAAATATATAAGGCTACCTGGAAGCCATGCTTCTGTTCAGCAGAAATGTAAAGCAACTCACTTTGCTGTACTCTGGTGATGCCAGATAACAAAGATTAAAAAACATGAAAAAATTGCATAAAGGGAATACTGAGAAGAGTCTGGCAAAAAAAGGTGGAGACAAGTGGTGGGGACAGGGAGAAAAGGAAAATTTACTAACTTAATTTTCCCCTTCAAACCAAAATCTATAGTAGTAATAATAAAACCAAACAAAACTGAGTGTATTGAGATACCTTAAATAATAATATACGCAATAATAAAATGGTAAATCAAACTGGAACTGTGATAAGCTGGAACAGTGATAAATTCAGCATCAGCAGCGCACAGAAAAGTGTGTATATACACTGTGCATACACCTCTTACTGTTTCCATCGCTAAACAAATTCTTGCCCAGTTATATGTAGCTATTAGTCCCAGTTGCTGCTGAAAATCCACACATCATCAATCAAGCTCAACTGCTCACACAGATTGTATTATTGGAAGGTCAGTCTAATACTGGACAGCCAAGGTAATGTTGGTGAGAGTAAGATTATAAAGTAAGTTTGACATTTTTACACTAAGTCAATTCTGAGTTATGTGTGGATAAAAAAAAAAAAAAATTTAAAAAATCCACTTTTTTTTTTATCACATCCAAAGTGATAAACTACCACTGCTTCAATCATTGCACCAAACAGCCTGGGCAGTTATCCTCACACTTTCCACAAAGAATCTGTGTCCTTCCATAGGCTACACATAACTCATTCTGTGCAGAATGGAACTTCCCATACCCTACAGTTCATAAGTGGAATAAATCAACCTCAAATTTAAGCTGATAACTATTACATAAATTAAGTATGGG
Organism: Cariama cristata; assembly: GCF_000690535.1. Lineage (NCBI taxonomy): Eukaryota > Metazoa > Chordata > Aves > Cariamiformes > Cariamidae > Cariama > Cariama cristata. The sequence goes on from NW_009616344.1 coordinate 20,904, forward strand.
TCACCACAGCATTCAGACGGTCATGACTACCATTCCTTAGCATAAAAAAAGCAATAATCCTACTACAAGACTTTTCAAATATAAAACCATGAGAATCCCCAGAATAAAAGCATTAGCTCTTTACTAGACAAACTAAACAACATGGAAATCTCTCTGTAGGACTACCCGAATACATACTTTAACTCAGCCTACTCCATGGCAAATTCCTATTGCATCAGGCTTACGTTCACGCTTGACCTGTTATTGTGTACCATGGGTCCATACCACCTCCCATCTCAACTGGAAGGTCAACAAAGACTTGAGAAATGATGAAGAGCAGCTTTTTGAACTGACAGACTAGCATTTTTAGTCTGCTTCAGAACTTTGACAGATATCCTAACAGCCCAACTGCAGTTAGGGTTTGTTTCATCTCGTCCTGAGACAGACCACAGAAACTTCACAATCAGATGCTCCATCTCAGCTGGGATGCCATAGCTAAGAAACAAGCACTGGACATTATGGCTACATGACACACAGTGGATGTTCAGTCATGAGATCAGGTCTCTGGTTCATTACCTCCATCTTACTGCTCTTCTCCAGAATAAGCATATTCTGGGTGACTCCAGGTCAATACAAGGCACGACAAGGTCCAAGATCTCCAAACAGGCACAGCCAAAGACTGTTCACATCCCTCCTTTCATATGAAGTTTACTAAATCAGTGTGTAGATGCACTAAATTAGAGAGAAGAAAAAAAAGATCATGCTGAATAAACAACTTTTTTTTTTTTTTAATGCTGCATACAGAAGATTTTCTGCCAATTGCAGTCTGTCAAATGTGGTTGCAGTTATCTATTTACAATATGGATTAATCCCCTAATAAGGCAACTTAGCTAGAGGAATCTCACAGAAACCTACAAATGACCTTCTGAGAGAAAAAAAACTTTTGTTTACAAAGAATATATATTGTACTGAAACTAAGGCATGTCAGTGTCAGCTAAAGGAAAGGAAGGACTCCAATGATGACCCGAAAAGACTATAATTCACAGGATGAAGAAAGGGGAATACTCAAATGTACTCTTAAAGAACTGATCTTTATGTGACATTCTCCAGGAAA
>NW_009616344.1:22025-93773 GCF_000690535.1 Cariama cristata
ATAAACAAACAAAAAGCATGCTTAAACCAGACAGATGCCCCAAGTAAAAACATAAAACAAAATGATCAAAACATAGAGTTTCTGTTACCAGAAGTCAAATACTTTGAAAAAAAAAATAATAATCTTCTCTAGTCAGCTGAATACTAGAAACCTCTGAATTGAGAACAAATTTACTCTGACTGCCAAGACAACCAGACTGCCTTGACTCCCATGAATATAACTTGTTCTCCCTGGTGGGAAAGGGGAATGGCACAGAATTTCTGAAAGCCTCTTGGTAAAACTGGGATTCCCAGGGTTCTCAGTCTGCATGCTGTGTCATAGGGAGATGCCAAAGCTTTGGGAGACTGTAATTAAGAGCAAGTGCTGATGATCTTCAAGGTCCCTTCCAACCCAAACCATTCTATGATTCTGTGACTTCCAGGTCCTGAGCAAAGTCAAGGAAGACCATAGTCCTCATGCCCATCACACACTGCAGCAAAGGACATGTTCTGGCAAAAGTCTGTTCAAATTGAAACATTTGCACTTCTCTGAGCTAGCACGTTCCAATGAAACATTATTTCCTTCAGCTTTCAGTAGAATTTTAAAAGAATTACAAACAGCAGGAAAACGAGAAATTCAAAGTCACTCAACTATTCAGTGGAAGAACTAGGAATAAAGCTCTGCAGTCCCTGCCACCTGTAGGTGCGGTCTGTTATCACAAAATCCTCCTCCTAAAATCTCCACGTGCTGCTTCATCCAGGCTCTCATAATTTCTTAACTTTTCATGAGGACACACAAGACTGGGGAGCTGGCCCTGGTGGGTGTAAGAAAAGCTAAAACATGGGGAACACTTTGTTTCATTTCACTGGGTTGGTTTTCAGCTGGATCAGTCCCTTGATTCGGTCACTGCACTGACCACACCAGCTCTTCCGCCAATACAGCTGAATGGTTGACAGTGGGAACGGGCATCAGGGAGCAGCAACATCAATCCGATCCTGCCAGAACATTTTACAACATCAAACCACAGTCTTTTCATTAAATTAATTAACCTTGATTTAATTAACAAGTGAATTAAATAACTCCCTCTTTCAGAGATGGAAACCCATGTTGTCAATAAGATCCTAGACACATGTCAAGCTCAGATCCTAATGTGCTACATCTGCTCTGAGCAGACACTGTAGGCAAACACTGGAAATATTTAACAAGGTCAGAATCTGGCAGTGTCATGAGGGCTTACAAGCATTTTACATCTTTGCATCAGAAGCCCTCAGAATGCCCGGTGTGAAGAAAAAAAACTGTGGCTACACAACCCTTTAGGTCTGGAGTTAAGTGGCTCTTGTTAGCTCAGGAGAGATCTGCACGTGTTCTTCTGCTTTCTATAGTCGGCCAAGAGGTGGAAACATGGTTTTGAAATTTAAGAAAATTATTAATATCATCTTTTCTGAGAACAGAAGTAGTACAACTACTCAGCGTTACACTCAGTAGATTGCCTCAGGTGAGAGGAAGTGTATATCCATATACCAAGTCTATGGATTCTCTTTAATGACTTTTACATTTATCTTTTACATTATGAGTCCCTTTTACTTCTTAGCAATGCTTTGCTTGGGGAACATTATAATACATCATCAAGTACCTTTTACACTTATGCAGGTACTCATATCCGCAGTCTTAACTCCTCCTTAAGATGACTGTCAGATATTGTTTTGGGGGATGGAGTTCTTAAACCAGAAATAAGATGTATCAAAATGTTTTAAAAATTGAATGTTTAAAACTTGAGTCTTGTTTTACAAGAGTGGTGTAACTAAGGTCATCGCTTCTCCAGTATTCTGTATTCAATCATATACAAAATCAATAGTGAGAAATATCACTCGACAAAAGGATACAATGCTGATAGATTACGTGTTGATTTACATGAACGTCAACATATTGGGAAGCATTACAAACCATTTAATCTACATCAGAGTAGAGAACATTTAGGAATGAAAAAAAGACCAATAGTGCTTTATACATAATTTGGCTTTAGGGACCAGATGTATTATAGCTTCCATATGTCTCAGCCTACTAAATGCATTTTTAATGGCAAGTTCTTGCAGAGCAAAATCTGCACAGTAGCTTGGGTACTCTGTCAAAAGGCAAAAATCATTTCATCCAGATTTGCCCTGAACTTTGTTTCAACGATGCTTCTGCATGTTCTGGGAGCCCCACTGGGGTCACAGAAGGGACTGAAGCATCAGAGTGCTCCATTTCCTAACACAAAGCATAATAAGCCTTTGCGGATATTCCACCAATGTCAGGGGCATTAAATATAGATCATTATTCTCAGGACTCAGTGTTTCAGGCCATACTGACTAAGTGTACTGAAACTTTCGACGCATACTGATAGATCATTAATCCTGGAGCACTACCAGACCAATTACCCGTTTGTGTGTCGGAACAAAACTGTTCCCAGCAATTGTCCCTCAAACAACAATGCTCTGGGTGCTGCAGGTCCTCAGGCCTTTTAAATTTAGAACATTTTTTCTTGTTCAGTACTGACTCTAAAGGCCCCAAAGATCCCCAGTGGAATCAAAACCAGCAGAGTCCTAAGTTTCATTGTACAAGCAGAAGCTCAAGATAAAGAAGACACAGAATATTCACACCTGACAATGACTTTCACCAGGAGGAATGAAGGGCTAAGCAAGCGCTACTTGGTGCAACCCAACTTGCCATTTGGCACACACTGGTATTATGATCTCTTCTCTCAGTTCCCTTGTTACCAAAGATCGTAACCAAGACAACTCTGTAAACCAAATGATAGTTTAGAAAGCCGACATTGGTTTATTGCAGCGCCGGGTGCACAGGGGATCTCTCCTCCTAGTGGGAGGCCAAATGAAGATACACATTATATACAATAAATATTTGCATATTCATAGTACGCTGCATATTCATTGTTAATCACACTCAAGATTGGTTAAAAGTTTCTCACTTCTAATGTAAATTAGTACGCATGCTCAGTTAGCACTAACGAAGCCTCTCTATTGACTCCACATGCTCCCCAAGCGGGGTTTTGCCCTCTTTTGGGGGGGCCGTTTGAGTTGGGGGTTGCAATCCCCCACTACCACAATTACTTTTGTCCTGCTCTCAGCCAATTTATTGTTGATGTCTGTGGGTTGTAATCTTTTATCAGCTTGGCTCTTTTCATATCTAGAATTCCCTCTCTTGAAGGTCTCTTTTTGCATTCTTACCTACTAACTCAGATAACAGTGTCACTTTTTATCATTTGTTCTTTGTTTTCTTAATGATTCCCAACCTTGGGATGCCAGGCTAAAGAATGTGCCTGTTTTTCTGTTAATTTAACTAAATTGTTTAACCCTTTGGTATCACCCTGACATGTATTGTTCATTGAGCCAACATAGTAAACCCCAAGTTTTGTAGGATAATTAGCATTCCTTTAATAAATATTACAACGCTTCAATGATTTAAAGACCAAACTTCCATTTTTGTAAAAATGACCTGGATGCATAGGATCTCAACTCTAATTGAAATTTGGTAGGGCTCAGAGTTAAGAAACACCTGAATGGGTCATCACCAGCCAGCTGAGCCGCTGTGAGTTTCTACATGCACGAGTTTCTAGTGCTAAAGCAATGTGCTTAGACAAACTCCCTCAGATCTGCTGTGTGCTAACAGTGCATGCACAGACTGTTCGTTGCAGTGGCTTTAAGCAACTGTAACTTGATTGCATACTTGATACCACAGGGTAATACTTCTACACGTCTAAAAACAAGAGTTCAAGATATAAGTTACTGCTAAGTCATGTAAGAGCAATTTCAAATATGGGAAAATGTTAAGACAGAAGTTTCAGTGAACTACTTTTGTTACTAGGAAAAAAAAAAAAAGATTAAATTAGGATACACAAAGGGGTAATTCTGTTGTAACCTGCCAGAACAAACAGATCCGTAAACTCATGTTCTTGTAGCCCCTAATGTGGTTAATTGCACGGACGAGTTTCCAAACTTCCACGGTAACCTGGAGATTCCTAAAGTGACAGTTTGTAAAGGCAGTTTCAGGGATGGAACAGATTTTCATCATAATGGTCATGGCTTATCAAATAAATCAAATTCCATTGCAAGACAATGAAAAATTTCCCTACTTTTTGAATGCCAAAAATGGGTTTTTCCCTATCTACCATCTGCAAAAAACTCCATCTGAAGTACCTTAAAAAGCATTCAGCTTCTAATCATTATTTTCCTGCTCTTAGAAACCTGTAGAGAGCAATCATTGTATTACTGTCAAGGCTGGTAAGTTATCAAACAAATACACTCTTAAAAAATCCATATGCATATATTATACTCGGAAAAAACAAGCTTCTCCAAACTCATGAGGATAATAAAATAGTTCCAGATACGATGTTTAAATCAACTACTAGATTTACAAGATGTTTCATACAGACTTACACTGCTAACTACAAGATTTATTGCAAGTGATTTAATGTTATTAAGATGCCACTTTATTCTGTAATTTGCTCTATGCCAGAGAAACTTCCATCACTTTGGATCTGCAAAGTTCTGTGTTCATGCAAGGATCTGCTTGCATAGATCAGACTGAGCGACTGATGGGGATGTCAGTTAGCCAACGATAAGTTTAAAAAAAAATTTAAAAATTATATTTTAGTTTAGTTGCCAGTTAGTTATCCTGAAATCAAAATTCAACATCCAATCGCTCCTAATCTAAACAGCATAAAGGACATGGAAACAGAAATCTTTTTGAGAGGCTTGGTTGGCAGGGTTTTTTTTGCTTGTTTGCTCCAACTTAGGTACGATCCTCTTTCTGTATTGGCTTAAAAAAATAAGAAGTTGTTATATACATTTTATGCCAGAGAAGAATAGGAAAAAATCTCAGCACACCTGCTTCAGAGCTAATTGGTGAAGGCCATTTCTAAACTGAATATTGCAAGTGGAAAATGTCACGTTAAAGTCTCATTACTCTTCATTTCTCCTCACATTAACCCCGAATTTCTCTTTACTCTGATGAGTATGTTTATTGGAAATTAGAAAGAGTAAAGTTTTGATGAAAGACAGACTTTGCACCTGGCACACTCTCACAAAGCATCACATCTGTCAGATGGAGGTTACTTACTGCAGTCTTACATCAAACGTCTTATCCCAGTAACTAATTATTGCCTTTCTCTCTTCCTCTGTCAACCCTAGCAGATTAGTTCATTTATTATTAAAACCTTCACACACACCAGATTTTAAACATTTAAATATGTCAAAGACTACTCTTCAGAATGCCTTTTGTTTCTTAAGAAACTATAAACAGTGAAATAATTTTGCAGTAGTTTGGGCTTGCCAACTGAAACACAGCAGAGTTATTCTAGCATAATTACAAAGCAAATACTCTGTTATAGTATCTTTAAAATTGGAAGCGAGAAAATATTTTCGCTTAAGTAGCATGACAGCCACAGCACCTCAGCTGATAAAGGTCAAGGCCATATGCCAACACATGGTATATCTATTATACTTAATTTTGCTGTCTCTGAAGCCAAGTATAGGGCTATAAACCATCTACAGAAAAACTCTTTATGAAATGAGATATGGCTTCTAGATCAGCAATTAATACTTGCAATCAGCAAAATTTCTTTAGAGTCATAGAAGATTTTCACGTAGCCACAAACTAACTCATTGGCTAAAACCAGCTCCCTGGAAATTCAACATTACATATTTCAACTTCTATCAAATCAGCTTACGTCACCTTAGAACTTAATAAGACAGAAGCCAAAATACAAGAGAAAGACAAAGACAAGCAGAAGTTTTCTACTCTTAAGCGCATTCACAGAACATGCTTTGCATCCAGAGTCCCACACCACTAAGACCAGCGGTCAGTGGTTTCACGCTTCCTGACCACCGACAAGCAAGTAGAGAGGCATGCAAAGTGGAAAGGTCTACGCGAGCTTGGGGTTTGGAGAGACTTGGGACTTCCAAGTTCCCTCTTCTGCAATTCCGACTAAGGAAAGGTTCGGGAATCTGGTAGCAGCGAAGACACAGTCTGAATGTGGTAAGTCATGAACTAGCCAGATCCCGGTATTTTTGAAGCTGCAGTTGCACTGTATTGTAATAGCATTCCTGTAACCTTTTCGGAAGAACTTTAACTTCACCAGACTTCGAGGGGTCTGAAGAACATCATTTCACAGCTTATGTTTTCTTTCTTTCTGTATTTTTCAAAAGCTTAAAAAAACAAACCAAAACATATTCAGTGCTCCTTCGTAAACCAGCAACAGCAAACAGTATTTAAAACTACACTAACGCATACCTTCATTTCAACTAGCTTGTAAACCATATTCTCATATGAAAAAGGCACATCAAATATCTTATATCCTACCCAAACTATATTATTTGCTTTTTCTTTAATGAAGTTTTTGCTAATTAACTGTTGTTACTATGTCAGAACAAAAAAAAGGAAAACTAACTTCTGCCTCAGAGAGAAGGTTGAAATGACCAAGGCACAATTAATTATTGATGGCACACGATGCTCTGACATAAGGTCAATTACAAAACCAAGGTAGATCACATCATTTAGTGACCATTTGATGAAGTAGGAGTAATGTTTGTATTTCATCAGTTATAATCAGTATTATTTATTAGGAAAATATACACTCGCAGAACATGCATCCTGTTAGAGTACCAATAGTCAAGGTGTAATAGGGACGCTGACTTTTACCTCATTTTGATACTTTTTCCAAAGTGTTACTCAAGATTCTTAGGGACAGCCAAATTAGATCTCTTTTATCCTAAATGAAAAGTTGATAACATAACCACTACCCGTTTAGGATCTGTACTAGATATCAAGTCCCCTACTCCATCCCAAAAGGCCTAAATGAGATCCACCACCTATCCCAGGTGGAGCATGCCTTCCCTTTCCAGTCACATTTATTTTTTCTGTCTGGAATGTAGAACGGCAGAAAACATCTTGGGATGTTTTTGGTAGGTCGTTGTCAAATGATGAATTTTTAAACTCAAGCAATCATCTGACATTATGGTGAAAAAGAATCTTTATTCTGTATTCTGAATGAAACTATTTATGTCTATGCACATTACAGGAATCAAACTCACTCAAACATGAAATGAAGAGTTATAGATAACAGAGATTCTTTCTTTCCCCTCTGCTGTCCTCTAATAACAAGAGAGCACTTGAGGTAAAAGCATTATAGAGGACAGCAAATAAGCTGACTATTTACAACATCAGATAGAAAACTCAGTCAATAACAACAAAGTATTAGGAATCTTCAACTTAAGTTATATATCTATGGGAAGCAAAGCAGAACACCTTTTGTAAAGAAAAATAATGTAATTCCTATCCTTCACCATTGCTGAAAAGTTCACCAAAACAACAGAGAAAGGAGAATGGTTTCTTATTGAGTTTCCAAACAGCCTTTGACAAAGTTCTCTGTAGAAGACTTAAGGAAACTAAGTCATCACAACGTGTAAAAATAAAATTACATGCCATCATAGAACTGAAAATAGCCAAGGAACTGAAACCCATAAACTGTTAAATTTCTTTTTTATTCTTTTTTCCTTTGTTTTAAACTATTATCTAAATCTACCACCTGAAATAAGACTTACAAAACAAAAATACTGACAGTGGCATATGCATGAAAATTGCTTTAAAGTATTTTGCCTAAAGAGCTTTACAAAATAAGGACTTCAAGACACTTTGATATTAAAAACTGAGCAAAACATTTTTAGTCATAAAAAGACTTTTGCCTTCAATAAGCTATGATTATCAGAAAGCAGACAAAACAAGTATATATTATAAAGTACAAATAGCAACACCACACCAAAAAAAATGACATGCTCCTAACTGTCAAAGCCATTCACTGCAAAATGGCAGCTTTCCATGTCCGGTCAGCTCAAGACACCATCTGTACAAGCCATTTGTTAAATTTTCAAGCAGATACTGCATGCTTTATCTTGTGATGGCCTCACAGGTGTGAGGACGTCCCCCAAAATATCTACAGAGCAAGGGGATTTTCCTCTTTTAATTTCTGTCTTAAAACTCATAACATGCCTGGCCCTCCATGGTAGAACCTTGCAGCCCAATGAAAGAACCCAAGTTACCCGTGTGCCAACACCACAAATCCTTGTGCTACAGGATCACTCAACAATACAAATTTGATCCAGATTAAATATCAGCACACTATCTCGGATTTCCCACATTAGTAAGATCACACAGTATCAAGTTTCTGCTGGCTTTATATTAGCCCTGGTAGGAGAGATGGAACCTGATCTGGTACAAGACTTGACAATGTAAAGCTAACCTACGAAAGCTTTTTTACAATCATATTTAAAACAAATGGCTTCATCACCACTGCCTATGACCCCCAGTGCTATCACTGCATTGCCTTCCTGCCTTCTCCTACTGTACAAAATGGTCGCCTCCTGTCTTTCAACCCTTCATAGGGAAGGTCTTTCTTTTTCTTCTGACATTGTAAGAGGCTACCCAAATACAGTCTTAGTCTAAATGTTGGGATACTTAGTATTACAGTAATAAAAGAATCCCAAGACAATGCAATATATTAAAACATAAAGAAAATTGTTTTCTCTTGAAAAAGAAAACAATTTATAATTCAAAAAATATATTTGCCTTCTTAGAGTAATACTAGGTAATGTATTAAACACTCTAAAGATATTAATCTTCTTTGTACCATGTATTAGAGAACTGAAAATTGATCACCAAAACCAATCAGGAAATCATCCCGTGGGCCTAAGCACACAGCCTCCAGTAAAAAAACTTGATGACTCTCACTTCTTCTACAAAAGCCATCCTTAAAGGTCAAGATTTCAATATGCTTTGCTTATCTTCCACTGCCATAACATACAGCAAGTTTTAACTGCAACAAAACCACTTCTAATAATCAGGCAGATACTGTTTCTCCTCACTGCCCTTAGAGGAGGAGTAGTAATTCTCTGTCCAAAAGAAGAGGCAAATTTTCCTACTGAACTTAAAGTATATGGCATTCCTTCATATTGGAGTATAAATATTTAGAGCCCGGTATACATATTTTTAACTTTGTAAAATAACTTGGGATTTTTCCCCCCTGCCTACATCAAGATAAGGGAGAAAACTTCAAAACAAATAGGATTAATATATTGGAGTTTAGGGGCAAGTAGTAACCAGACAGCAAAACCTCTTCATAGTTATCTAGACTAGTGAAAATAGAAGAGGCACTGAAAAGCTGTAGAAGACATTTAAGAAAAAAAGCTCATTGACTTGACAACAGCTGCAGAAAAGATATGCCGCATGTTGATGGGCTCTTAAATAAACTGCAAAAGTATTAAAGGAAAAAAGAAGTTAGAATTAATGAAAAATGGGTTTGATAACAATAGTCAATAAAAATACTGCCCAGTTTCATTATGATTATGATACAGAATGAAAACTATACTGTTATGATGATATCCACACCACAGCACATGTTCTTTATGGGTCCTCATTTCCGCTTCTTCTGAGAAGTAAAACATAAGTGGTCAGAAATATAAAAAGTACGAAAAATCAAAAGAAAAGCAAACATCAATTACTCTGACATTTGAGGACAGTTAAAAAAAAAATATCAAGATTTTTCAGCTTGTAAATGGAAAAGCAACATGATATGAATAAATGAATAAAAAAGAATATCTCCGTTGTCCTTAGGTTGTACAGACCTTTACAGAGGGGACAGGCCTCAGGACATTGCAACCGAAGGGAGCAGGAAGATGGTACCACTGCTCACTTCTCCATTTTGGAAGTTTGATACCCTCCTCTGAGGGGAAACTTTAACACAGAGAACAAGGACTACTGGTCTAATCCATTCAAGCAATTCCTGTTTCAGTTAATGTTTCTCACAACTTACCAATATCTACCTTCAGACATTTATCACATAATAAACTCCATCATCTTACAATGGCAACATGGCCAATACCATGTGCTGAAGAAAGAGAGAGTCAAAAGACAAGCGAACTGATGGCAGGGAAGCATTCGGTCACAAATTCAGTAGATGTTATATAGGTAATAGAGAGTATTTTTAACCACGCTGTGAATAGTTAAGAAAAGATACAGATGTATCTGTAAGCCTGTACATATCCACAAGCCTACCAACTTTTCGTAATGCAACATTTCTCTGATCTCAACAAAAAGCAAACAAAAATTAGTTCACAAAAGCTGACCCAAACTCCAGTAAATTATGTAAGAAGAATTAAAACAACTGCTCAGTAAACAGTTATGTTTCTAGGTGATGTGCACCATCCAAAACAGAAGAGTATGTTAGGTTTTGTTCTGGAGCAGCCTCTTCTAGTTCATCAAAGAATGTGCAAACGACATCATTTAGAATAAAGACTCATATGGGTCAGACCGAATTCAAATATGTCCTCTTATTCAAGAGGCTCTGTGAATTTAGGAGACTGCCAGCCACTAGTCTGAACATTTTGAAAACCTTCTACGCATTCAACTCCATCTACTTGAATCTGGACAGGAGACAGCAGACTTTGTGACATGGCTTCTGAGACGCTTCCCTGATTTAAGATGATAAATGTGGTGTTATTTGCAGAACTCTAAGTTCCTACACCCTTTGTATTAAAAACAGATTATTTTTTTTAAAATCAAACTGATAAGGTTTACTTGTTTATTCAGAAGGTATGTTCCCTGTGAACAAATTAACTGGAGGGAAGTAAAATTGCTTTCCTGTTGACCGATACAGAGAATACTTCAAAATTTTACTGAACATACAACATTTTGTATTTATATAAATACCACCATTAAATTACTTTACAATTTCTTTTATAGAAAAGCTTGCACCATTTTGCTTACTTAAACTGCAAGCGAACTAGTCTTGTCCTCAGCGTTTACCCTTCAAACCGTTCCAGCCAATTTGGAAAGCAAACGTGGCGCAGAGAGAAGAAACAATACAAGAGCTGTTTTCACAAGAGTAAATCTTACTTTCTTCTCCCATTTAAAAATAATATCTCCAAAGAAAAGTTCTTCAAAGTACGCCTGCAAAAGAGGGACACTTAACAGAACTTCCCCAATAAACTGATAACATGACTGTTGTTAAAGCAGTCAAATGGATTTATAGAGTTTAGGAAAAAATGCTTGAGCAAGAGGGATTAATTACTTCTAAAGTGACTCCCAAGCCATTAAATTTTATCAAATGCAATTTCTTCAATCAGATAGTTCTTGACAGCTGACAAAATGTTAAGCTTTAAAAGTATCACCAAGGCTAGAACTATCTCCAGAGGATTTTGATTTTCTTACTAACATCTCCCTGTAAGGATGGCACTAACAGCAGCATACTGATCATTTTCTTATTTTCAACAAATTATTAGTGAATAAAGGCATAGGATATAATGCAGCAATGAAAAACAAAACCAAAAAACTAAAAACAAAACACACCTTGAATTAGAGTTTCAGAGCTAACAAAATGATCTGGCAAACATTAAAATGCAATTTATCACATTATCACAACTCTCACACAAGTGCCCACAGTTTGTTCCTACGACTATCTGAAAGGTAACAGGAGTACAACAGCTTGATAATATTACAGCATGATCGCTGTGACAATGCTCCTGCGATTGCGTTTTGCTTAGCTATTCAGTCATTCAGGTAGGGTGCTTAAGTAGACTGCTGACATGTAAAAACACTGATGCTTTGAACATTTTAAGTGAAGCATTCATCCTGCAAATGTCATTGTTATTTTGATCGTAGTGTTCATAAAACGGTGAAGGGCTAATGGAAGCTCCAAGTGAACATTATGCAATCCAAAACAAACAAAAATAAAGTCTCTAAAATATTATCAGCCTTCTCCTGCACTGTATTACGGAGTTACAGCACAGCGCAATATCCTGTGCTTTACCCAAAGCATCATGCTAAAATAACAAGTTACTTTGACTTTCCTCCAGTTTTACTCAGCACATAATACACTTCTAAAATACAGAACACTACCTCCTCACAGAATTTTTTTAGCAACAGTCTGTCCCCGTTCAAAGGAGAAATCAATTTTAAAGCACCTTCCTCAAGGAAGGAATTTAAGAGGAAAATTTTCTGTTTAGAAGCTTTATAAACTCTTACATCTAACACATTAAAGTTTTATTCTATATAACAGTGTTTTTCACTGATGCAGGTACACACTGATAAATCACATACATCTAAAATTAATTGTTCTGATGGTGCGTCCTTAACTGCCTTATTCATAACTGTCTTACTCATAACTTTGTCTTCTACTTTGTTTTTTTTGAGGATTTCCAGCAAAGTTTCTCCTAGCTTAAACCCTGCCAGAGACAGAATCGCTTGTATTCCTTCATATTTACAAAATCCCTCTGGCCCAAGATGCAGGAGAAGTAATAGCCAGATTTAATATAGCAAAGACCACTCTACAACAGAAAGGGAAGCTACATGCCACTGGGAAAGACAAATATCTGTCACGGAAAAGGTAGGAATTAAGGTCCATTGCTGGATTTCCTGACTGTAGCATAAAGAATATTTGAAAATTATGTTCTCTAGCTATGAAGAAAATACAGAATTTTTGTTGTTGTTGTTTACAATGAGAACTATGAATGCCCACCTAGACCCTAATAGTAAAATCGGTAGAGGAAGCCAGAAGAGACAGAATTTTTAGAAAGCCATTCTCAGGGATGGGGTAAAAATTCAGAATGGTTCAGCTGAAAACTAAGTAATAGAGTTGCCTTGTGATCCTGTGCTGTAGGATCCTAAGCGGGATCCAGTGTACCCTGCCGAGGAACCAGGCAGCCCTGGCATTGCCCTCACACCTGGCCAGCCCTGTGGGCACAGGCTGGGTCCCAGTCCCAGCCCAGGAGGAGTGGGAAGCCCCCAGGCACTGCCTTCCCCGAGGGCTTCGTCCACAACCGGCCATTCAGCCCTCATCTTCCCTCTTTGGAGATGGCAAAACCACCCACAGGAAGAGTTGAAAACAACTAATTCTCAACCAGCGTTGCTCACATTTAATCCAGCAAGTTGTCAGTGATGGGGATTTCATTGATGACTATCAGTTGAAAGAAAATGTTGTAACTTCAGTTTGGGGAAGCGACCAAAATAAGCGTTACAGACCTTTCTGCTTGCTCTGGCTGAAAGATTTCCAGTGAAAACCTGGATGAGGATATTATTCAGGTAGCACCAATGCCTGGGTTCACATCTCTACCACCCTGCAGCTGCCGCCTGAGAGATGGGGGCACATATTGCTATAAATGCCCATTGGCTTTACTGAAGTTGCATTAGAAGGATAAAACTTCTGCACAACAAAATCTGACTCAACTTCCAATTTCTTTGAAAGTGCAATAGAAAGCATTAATTTTAATACAGTGTTTGGAGTCTGCCTTCCTTTAAGGCACTATGCTCTGATTTTGCTAGATCCGCAACCAAACAAATAAGGCAAGTGATTATCACCTCTCTGATTTAAGTATACTGCAAGCAGTGACTGGATGCTTTCCACCAGAAGCCCTCCACAACGTACTTGCTTTCCTCTGGAAGAGTAAGAGTTCTTTCTGTCCTACATTAATAAAGTTTTTTTTGCTTTGGTTTTTCCTTTGGTTGGTTGGTTGGGTTTTTGAGTTAAAATAAACTGCCAACACAAAATTGGTGTTTTGTCAGTCAAGAAATCCATTGCAGTCCTGAACAACAAAAAAACAAACACTACACTTGAGCCAGAGAATCAAAAAGAATGAAACTACCAGTTATGAAATCTGTTTGTAAAACGGAGAAGTGTTTCTGTCAGTAAAAGAGGGGTGGAGACCAGAATTCAGATTAAGACCTGACTAGATGACTGTGAAAGTAAGCAGGTGAGAAGTAAAAGTAGACCACATAGAAAAAGCAAGAGAAATAGATCATAAAAAGTCAATTAGTATCCCAAAGACAGGAAAGGCAGGCAGTACAGGAACAGACTGATAATTACAAACTGCAAAAGAACATTAGAACAGCAAGATGATAACGCTGCATAGATGAAAAGTAAAACTGTTAAAAAACAGCAAGGCAACAACAAAAGATAGAGAAAAACAAGATAAACTAAAAAGAAAACATCTGCAGTGTGTGACAAAACCTTCTGTCTCCAATTGATTTAGCATTTCTTACGTTCTTCGTTTCTAGTTTTACACTTTCTCAAACTCACAGTATCACATATATATAATCCTTTGCTCCAGTAAAGAAGAAAGACAATGATCACACCTCGTGCAATAATCATTACAGCTGAATTTTGCTTTTCATCCTAAGAAACCAGTGGTGTTGATCACACACCTAACATTTCCCTCACTGACAAAAGGTACCTATGCATGCACTTTGAGCATTCAGCCAAGCTGGTCTAATGACCGCACGCTGCCATTGCTAACGGTGCATTCGGTGCTGGCACTTATCTATTTGTGGCATGGCAAATTAATCAGCTTTAAAAAAATAATCATAATCCCCAGAACTAGTATCACCACTGCCATCCCTCACGAGTTTAGCTCCCTCAAACAGCAAACTATATAAGACAAGTAAAAATACTCATCTAGAACGTGAGACCAGACAACAGGATAGGAACAGGACTAGCACTCCACCTCAGCGGCGTGTAATTAAGTTGGATTAACTTAGCTGAGTCGTGAAAGCACATTTGAAAATCCTCAGCATTTTCCTGGCCAGCCGAAGATCTATCAATGAAACAGTCATAAATAGGAAAACAAGTAGAAGTTGAGTAGTCCTCTGTAAGATCTTTGTCAAGAGGCACCCCTCTGGCAGACTCTGAAACATTATCCACGTATATGTAATAAGTCGAAAGCCACTGGCCTAAGCACTAAGTGTATTTCTGATGAGTTTCTCCCCACTGGAGTTAAACTGGGCTGTCTATGTCTCATCTCTGCCCTCACTTTCAGTACTACCAGCCTTCCCACACGAAATCTGACCATCCCCTGCTACGTCCTGGAGCAAGCCCACGGTCACTAACACTCACCTGGAGCTCTCGGCAGCTGCCAGCTCTGGAAACACTGGACCCTTGAAGGAGCTGAATCAGTACCTCTGGTTTTTTAACAGTCTTTCAAGAACTTAGTATCAGTATCCAGCAGGTCTCACATGAAATCTGGCCAATCTTGCAGCCTCCGCAGGAAGAGGATGAAGTAATTATATTTAAAGTGGCCAACAGACTTCTCCTTAGCTGTTTTCTCCCCTGGCCCGGAGCAGCTGACTACAAAATCTCTTCCAAGCTTGGAAAGCAAGTTTATCCTCAGGCTGCTGTAACATGATCACACACAAAGTCATTGAGGGATCAGGTACTTGACAGACTGTTGCAACAAGCAGTCGTCGTTTGCTTCTTTTATAGCTTGCTTTACAGCTTGGGGCTGTGAGTATTCCCTGAGAACTCAAATAACGCCACGAGTGCTGTCTGCAGTGGGCTACGGGTGACAAAAGATTCGTATTCTCTCGCATAGTAGCCCATCTAACACCAAAACTCTCATCTGCATCGGGCTGGGCAGGCAGTGAAAATGGAAGAATCCAGGGTCCTAAAGAGGCTTTTGACAGACAGTGTTATTTCTGGCAAACGAACATCTGAAGAACAGTACAAACATTTTGATACTACCCCAAAATAGCTCAAAGTCTGTCTTCAGAAGTATCAACAACGAAAAGCAAAAGCCTCCAGAACATAAGAGCCGCTGACAAAACCAACAGTGCTGTGCAGCGCTTGAGAAGAAGTACAAGAGCCAACCTGGAGCTCAGAGGAAAGAAACGGAAATCCACTTCCCAACCTGCAGTCACCCAGAGGTCACCCCTGAACCTGTAACCAAGCCTGAGCCTCGTCGGCTTGGCCTTGCCCCGGCACAGGCTGTGAAAACCAGTAGACAAAATTGTCCTCATTGCTACAGTTGGCTATAAAACCTTTATAAAAGATTCAGCATTCACTTTATACTAACGTTACGAGACGGGAAAACAAAAGCCTGGTATCCTTTAAAAACAAAGCACATTTTCTTCTCGAACCTGAGACTCAAAGACACGTAGAAAGGAATCCTATAGCAGAAGGAGCATACCTCTTTGAAAACCATTCCTGGGTTGAATACGCATTCATTTCAGAAACATAAAGGAAAAGTTTATTTCATCTTCCTGGTCAATGAGAAACGAGAGAACGGACTAACTGAAACCTTACTTGCGTTATAGCTGTTAACAAAAAATACTTTTTTTTTCCCCTCCTATTGTTAATAAACAGTGCCAATTCTTTCTTTGTACGTCACTCTTTTCTCTTTTTTATTGGAAAAGTGGAAAGAAATTGGAGTGAAAACAAAAACAGGGAAAACAAAAGCAAAACGGTAATTTTCTGCTATTATCGTAAAATGAAGAATAGTGTGAAGAAAATCTTTATTGTTAAAGACCACTAGGAAATGAAAAATTGCAACCAATTGTATAATGATATCAACTAATCTCTTAAGATTCATAAATTAATTCAATACATTCATCCTCTCAGTATGAATCTATTCTGTTGCTGCTTCTTAATAACTACTATAATAAACATAATAAATTTAAGTAAATTTCAGCTACAAAGCATGCTTTACTATATCTTCCTTTTACATTTGCAGGTTTCTAGAATATTCAAACCATTTCTTAACATTTCTCTACAAAGCACTTATTTCCCTTAAAAGTTCAGCAAAAACAGAGATTTTGGGGGAAAAAACCTTTCACATTCTTCTTTCAGAAACTACAGCTCTCAGTCATTTGGTGCCTTTTTTTTTTTTCTCCCCTGCTCTTTTTTTTTTCCCCCCCCAAGGAAGCCTCACAGAGATAAAGCTCCTACTGCTCTGTACGGAAATAGAATATATTGAAAAGCAGATGGAAAATCATTTCTATGCTATAGGATGTGGGTTATTTCTAGATTGTAGTATTTTAGCCCTAGTGTTTCATTAATATAGGTTTTTGTCCGCTTGCATTTCCAAAGTTAGGTTTTATTTTGGTTTGTCATTAAAATGAAGCACAGCTCTTCATTCTGTAGCCTAAATAACATACAGCTGAGTGACAAAACCAGCTTCTGTTTGACTCGCCAGTTCTAAGAAGCTTTGGGAACGTAACATTCGCCTGTTTTGGGAGAGGAGAGTAGGGGGAAGAGAAGAGGTTGCTTCTATTTGTCATCATATGTATGATAGACCTACATTGAAATAATTTCAATTTTGCATGTGCCTCCAATATAAACTTGCAATACTATCGTTTACAACTTTATTGTGTTCATTATCATACTAAAAGACCCAAAGTAGCTGTTTCTGCATAGGAAACTAACAGAAATACAGCCTTTCTAAAAACAAAACCTTTGATTTATCAACGTTCAGAAATGCTGAAATACAAAGGAACATGTAGACTTTACCCAAAGATTAATAACATTGACTCTGTTAAAAAAGAATAGTAATCTGGAACAAGAACTAAAATTTAAGCCAGGTATCTTGCCACAATTCTGAACAACTGAGAAGAAAGCACCACATGAAAACCTTGCCGCAAACCTTGGAATATGTATTAACATCCTTAATTTACAGATAAGGAAATGATGCACAGATGTTCTACCCAGAGAGGAACACATACTTAACCGAGAATAAACATCCAGAATTAGCATGCTCACCTATGAACAGATCTATTGCAGAACTGCACCCAACCCACATCTGTGTAATTGCACCAAACAGCTATCTTCGGTAACGGGGTTGCTGCTAGGATTCCTAGGGATCTTGCTCTCAATCAGCTCCTCACTAATTCAAGCCAACGATTTGACTTACGATGCCTTCAGAGAGAATGTGCTTGCCCTGTTTGAACCGAGGTGTTTTTAGCTCATGGTCGGGTTTAGAGTGAGCATTTTTGCCTACCTAGATTCCTTATTTCTACTTGTTTCTGCTGGATCCATATTATGACTCCAGTGGATAAATGCCTCCTGTTTGTGTTATTGCAGCTGACGGAAATATGATGGTGGAGAGCAGCAGAGATGTTTTACAGCATTTAATCCAGGCAGATTATAATTCTCTGGCACTGGCAGTAGTGGCATTACAAACATTGACCAGGCAAAGCAAAACACTTAGTGAATGATGCAGCCACTCAAGGCTCTTGGTTTTCAAAACCTTGGAAGCCTGGTGCAAGAAGATGGCTAGTGTGCTGGAATCACATCAGTGTTCAGAAACAGGAACAGCATCACGTAAGGACGATTCCCATTCTTGGTACAGTGTGAGAAACTTGCCGTGACCCATGTTAGCAGAGACGTATAACACACATCCAGGGCTAGCCTGTTCGTTGTTAATAAGTCAAGTTAGGAGATCTGTAGTTTATTCTACAGCTATCCCAAAGATACTGCTTATGCAAATGCAATTATATTGGCTGCCAAATGGCCTTCTGCACCTCTCTGAAGCCATCAATTGCACATGAATGCCTACTGTTTGCCAACGACAAAAAGTAATAACACTCAAACATTATGCATGGGTTGGTAGATCAGAAAGGGACGCAAACATCAACATGAGCCGCAAAAGTTGGCAGTCCCAGCTCACAGAGGAAATCTAGTATTTACCTGCTTTGATATTTTTGTTGGATAACCTGCTAATTAGGCAGAATGTTTGCCCAAACATTACAAGGGACTTTGCCTTGACTTATAAACAGGTACTCCAACATCCAAGCCCAACTGCCGTTTTCCTTGTCTTTTCTGTATTAACAGTACAGCATTTGCCATTCTGCACAGCACTGGAAGCCTGTGAAAGGTACTATGCACACTAAATCCCTGTTTATTACTCTTCCAATAATTCCAAAACGATAAAAGATATTTCTCTCTTTACACACCTTACTTCTCATGGCATGTCAGCTCTTTCAGATTACAGATCATCCAACATTTTGAGGTTTAAGCAAGGATTTTTATAATCTCTATGGTCTCACCCTCCACAATATTAAACAAAATCTGCTGTCTTAGATACAATTTTCTTTCTACATTAGTAATATTCAGAGACCTCCAGGTGCCATGTTAACAATAATTTATTGTATTTCTGGCAATAGAGTTAACATTATTATCTGCCAGAAGTACCCTGTCATACATACTCAGAAAATTTCTGCTTAGAAGACATACACATGTGCAAAGCACTTAAAAGTGATGATAGTCCAATTTATTATTATTTGATTACACATTAGTGTTAATCTTTAATCAATGTTTATGTAGAAGATTTAAAACTGTCGGAAACAAGTTTATTAGTTTAAGTTTCCACCTTGCCCTGGATTAACAAGAGACTTTCCCAACTCTTCCATTTTTTCCTTTTCCTCTGTCATTTCCTTTTTATCCTACATTACTGTTCCTTCTTTTTCAGGCTTGATCTTTAGAAAATGTCTGGTTTTAATATGCTTTTTATCTGCAGTAAGTGTCATTCCATCATTTCTAATCATGACTTTTCCCTTTCTCATCTCTGGGATTTCCTGACTTGCCATGCTAACAACAGTATTTTACAAGTGCAAGCCCCTTTTTTCTCCGTTAGCTAGGTACTGCTAAGTTCTGTTATTAATCTCCTCATGGTGTACACAGTAAGTACATAACAGCTGTTTTATTAGTTTAAAACTGAAACACTATCTGGAAACTACATCAGAAGAAGACGGTATATAATAACTTTTTCCCCTTAGCACCATATTCTTTCTGTTACCTGGAAACTAATTAGCACAACATAATCACATAGTTCCTGTCTAGCAAATACACAAGTTTCATAGGAGAAAATCATTTGTATCATGAATCATTAGCTACTGCTTAATCATAGTTTTTATGTAGATTAAGTGCTTCAGGTTGACCTCTGATTCACTACTCCTTGTCTGAAGTAGTAAAATCACACAAGTTATATAAAAACTTGAGACAATTTAAATTACTCATCTATGTCATTGAAAGTTTGGGGGGAGGTTTTGTAGACATTATTTAAAGTATAACACTGGTAAATGATGATTTCAAAGCACTTTTTTTCTCAGAAAGACATACAAAAGAATAAAAGGCAGTTATAAAAATAAACTCATGAGTATTGTCTAGCTACTACATTAAAAATTCAAGGCACAACATGAACTTAATACTTAGCAAAAGATGCTTTACTTCAGGCAAGTCAACACACCTGGTTTTCAATGCTGACATTTTGCATATGTATTTATGAAAACATTATGTTTACAAGCACCATTAATTCAGATAGGCCATGAAATACGATATCCTGACTCCAAAAACTAGTTTTTAAACAGAGGCTAATTAATTGGTTATCACTGAATGTTGAGACTCTGTGCCAAAAAGCACCGCAGAAGTTGACAACAACGCTTACAGCAAAGTAGCCTGGGAATAAAAACCGATATTCCTCTTCACAGTTCCCTGCTAATAAAAGCATTAACTTTAGAGCACATTTGAAAGGGAGTGAGGACCTCCTGCTGCCTCTCTGATACAGTACTGGTGGCAAATGGGCAATTTCCATATACGTGGCAATTTCCTAGTGTTACAACCCATACCCAAATGCCTTGAGGCACTGAAGTGCCAGTCAGGAGAGCAGGATCAGCATTAACATATGATTATGAAAGAAACAGCAAAAGGGAAAAGAAAAAAAAAAAAAGAAAACTACCTCTGAATGAGTGCTTCAGTGAAACTTTCTTTGTTGAAGTGCTTTTAGAGGCACAATCTGAAATTTTGTGTTTTCAGAGGCACAATGCACAACGAAATATTAAGCCAAGGCAGTAACCCCTCATTTCCCTATGACCATTCCTCTGAGTTCGCAAATAGCTAGGTTCATCCAGAATTAAGCGAGCTGTGGCAAAAGTAAATAAGCTTCTTATGAAAGGAGATGCATGTTGTAACAGAAACCAAAAAAAGTTTGCAAGACGGGGTTGGGCTCAGTCACTACCGTGTAAGAGTTCATGAATAATTCAAAACATCCTGTGCTTGCCTTACTGAGGAAAATACCACAGGAGAGAGAGATCAGTTGTCCCCTCTGTTCATTATTTATCATACTGTAATGTCTGGGAACTGTTTACCTTTCTTTTTAAATGCACAACTCCCACTGATATTAATAAGACACCAAACGATCTATCCCACTTAAATACACACTCTTGAATTTCAAGAAACACTGTCAAGTTCAAGATCCTGTTGTTTAGGAGGCTAGATGTTTTTATATTGCCAACTAGCAGTGTTAAAAGCAGCATCTAGTATTACTGTAGGTAAGAGGAGGAACACTTTTCAGATGATTATCTAGACTTTTCAGTTTGTTCACTTCATATAATTGGTAACTTGACTATAAATAAGTAGATTTTTTTTTTCACGAGAAACACCTAATCAAGTTCCAAACCTGTTCCCCAACTCCAAAAGTACAGTTACAGAGGCAAAAAAAAAAACAAAACACAGAAAAAAATGCAATAAACAATAAAAGGTCCCTTTGCATATGCTTAGATTTTCATGGTTTACTGGTCTTTAATGATCAATTACACCCTCTTCTAAAATTGTTCAGTCTACGCCACATATCTCTCAAACATACTTCTTCTCCATGGGACACGTGCATCTGGAGTGGTGCTGTACAACAGCCCAAAATATACTCCTTGTCAAGAGCTAATACGTTTTACTGGGTAACAACGGTCCCTCACGTGTCCCTAGAACAGAGACATCCACGTACCCAACAGCTGATGTATGATTCAAAAAGTAAATGTCCTTCCTCTGCACTTTCTAAAGCAAATGTCAGGTGGCTTTCACTGTCGTATGAAGCCTACTGCCTCAGTACACAAATCCAACTTGTGCATCTCTTCCAATATTCCTAGTCCTTCTTAAATACTGAGCCTTTTGGATGATGAAGCTGTGCTAAACAGAGCTATAACTAACACAGGCACAGGTACACCCCATTAAGAACTCTAACAATAGTCGTCTGTTCGCTCAAGTCTTGGTGCATTTGCAAGGGAGACATGTTTTATGTTCAACATACGCAGTATCCAGCTCTTGAATGTTCCCAAAATTTCCGCATACATTTTTCATATGCAAGAGGAGTATCTAAAATGTCTTGGCTCCCTGCCACCCTTACTTCCTATAGCGCAATTTTTGAGGACTCAGTTCTTATCCATTAAGTATTAGGACACAGAAAAAGCAAAAATTTGTGCTCGGAGGAATTTAGCAAATGAGCAGTAAATATTTACCAGCTGCTAAGATCAGCTGGCTGTTTTGAATTTAATCTAAGTATAATTAAACAAACAAACAATCAAGATATCAGGATTGCATTTAACAGTGTGGAATAAGACCATTCAAACATTCTCATATTGTCAAGTTATACCAGCATTAATGACCATCAATGCAAATTCTTTCTTTCACTGCTGGATGAGTATTAGCTTTTGGTTAACTAATAACTACCACCACAACAGCTTCATAAATCATTGCCAGGTATTTGTAAGAATGCCATCTGAGAAGCATTTCATTTTTAAGAAATTCACTGTCATAATATGAAAATGGTTTGCCAAAGCAAACTTGTCTCCAAAGAAATCATGTATTTGTTTAAATGAACATCAAATCTTCATCTAGCAAACATTTCCTAAATGACAGCTGTAGATTTTTGGCTTGCTCTCTTAACTTGGACTTTCGCCTGAAGCATTTTCTTTATTTCTTTAGGAAAAATCATAAAAGTTTTCATTTTCTTTTTTTTTTTTTTCTAAAGCATTTGAAATCTCAATGTCAAATCTCAATTTTAAGGTTTTCAGACTGCAAGTCACACATTACTGGAAGGAGCAGGTGGGTTTGAGCTTTTAACAAAGCAGAGTCTTTTTCAAATTCATTCAGGCACTGGAGTTAAATAGATGCTAGTAAAAGCAAAGCAGTATAAGGTGCCCTAATCCTTCCAACTGTCGATTTCTAGGCTTTTGGTGTCATGTCACTATTGCCTATCTGTCTTGGAGTAAAAAGAAAAAAAAAAAAAAAAAAAAAAAAAAAAAAAACAAAAAAGGGGGAAATAGCATAGTATACCAGGTTTGCTCTGGACATGAACAGCTGGTAAAAGAAAAAAAACAATTGTCACCCATCTTAGGTCAGCTTTATAAGAGATATAATGATTGCTTTTACAGAAACCTGAGTCTGCTGAAATGATAAAGACTGAAATACCTTTTCACAACTGTGGAAGATCTGAACTTAACTAGCACATTTGTTAAGTAGAACTGCTACATATGTTATGCCTAGGATTACAAATGTTAAATACTACAGTACAGGACAAGAAACAGCACTTAAATTCCATGGCAGGTACATTCCCAGCCCGATACCCCATCACCTCTACCATCTCACAGCACAGAACTAACAAGGTTTCCCCTCCATAAAGTTGAGGAAAACAGCTTTTTAACATGGAAAATTAGGAAAATTCTGAACCAGCCTGATTTTCTAGTATCTAGCATGCACTTTGTTTCTAGTTTGTTTCTTTAGGACTTCTTTTGGTGACTCATTGCCTTCATTTATTTACAGACTTTCTGATTAAAACTAAACAGATAAAAAGAAAACCTAAGTATATTTAAAATCTTCCTCCCAAAAATGTACGCACATTCACTTCCTCCTTCTAATTCCTGTTATAATTAAGTCAACTAATTCCATATGTAAGATTCGGATGAAGGCTGGAAAGGAGGAGAACAAAGAAACATGCTTAAGTCTGTTCCTAGAACCACGCTCAATGGCTTTGTTTTGGTGTTCAGTTTTTGTCACTTACTGGATATTCATTTGTTAAGTCTTGAAGAAAAAGATTAATTCAATGATGGAAGTAGACTAAACATCAAGTTTGACAGTGACGTAGAGATCCATTCTATTCAATTAAGAAGGTAAATCTAACATATCTTCAACCACTCTACTCAAAGAAAGCCTATGGGTTACAAGACTGATGTGCGGAATTGTAAGAGGGACCGTAAGCAGAAGTAAAACTCAGCATGAAGAACAGACTGCACATGGTCAGAAAAAACATGATGCGGATCAAACAGGATCTGTTCTAACAGACAAGTAATCAAATATTTCTTTCCAGTTTCTAAAGAGTGAAACTGGAAACAACAGAAACATGCAGCTGAATGTGCCGTAACTATTAATGGTCTCCTAAGAATTACGAAGCCACTTATTCAACACACAAAGTTAGTGTCATACTATAAAGTTGACATTTGATCTTTTTCTTGATCACGTGGGCTTCTAAGCTCAGCTAAGAAGAAATGAGATGCACAGATAGCTTATCATTGCACATAAAACCTCACATTAGTGGTCCCTAACAGAGAATGGGAGGTGGAAGTCACTCACATATTACCTGTTTGAACCCCAATGCTAAGAGAGGGAGGAAACTAAAAAAAGAATTGGGCCAAGAGACAGAGAATATATAGTGTCGTCTACCGCACATCTTGCTCAGCTTATCCAGCTGTGGTTAGGGGAGGATGGGGACTACTAGCCTATGCTGAATACAGAAAACTACATGGAGGCATCTCTTACAAGCAGTTTGGTAGTTGGAAGTGGGCTAATTAGCTCTTGGGTGCCAGTGATTCAGGATCCAATTCAGCTTTTAACTGCATTGTATCTCCATCCTTGGAGGCACTGAAAAGCTATCTGGACGTGCTCCTGGGCTCTAGGTGGCCCTGTTTGAGCAGGGGGCGGGACCAGATGATCTCCAGAGGTCCCTTCCAACCTCAACTATTCTGTGATCCCATGACTAGAAAGTGACACTCAGGAGAAGGAATTAAACACAAATAAAACAGGGCCCTGCCCGCATCCTCCTTGTGAATTTTAAGCTAGCTAAGTCCAGTTTAACTGGCTGAGTTCAAGTCCAACGCTGTTGCTGACAAGAATCATTGTGAAGACAGCCAGAAGAGAGATCCTGCCCCACCATTCCCCTGGGAGCCGTGTTTTGGCTGGGGTTGTACCGCTGCATCCCCTCCCTGCCACGCTGTAGCTGGGCTGCGGCTGTGCCTGTGCCTGCTCTCCCACCACCCTGGCTTTCACCCTGGCCCAGACCTGCCCCAACTTGTGGTGGAGTTGCTGGGCAATCACTGGACAGTCTCTCACCTTGACCGCTGTCTCCAGACCTAATCCTGACCCTGACTTGCCGCTCAGCACCCTGGCTCCTTGTTGAGGAGGTCAACGCTCCCCGCCTGCCTTGTTACCACGCTGGGTGCCCAGTCCACCTCCGCTGAGGGAGCAGCCAGACCTTGCTGCTCCCCAATGGCCCCAGCATAAAGACAAATTAATTTAATCGGTAGGAAAAAAAAAAGCAAAATCAGTGGTATATTGGTACTAAAGGTCAAAAGGCCAGGGATCAAGAGGACAAACCAGTCGATATTTCCATTATTTATGCAAAACCAATTTGAGATCCGTACAAGGCAACAAGCATATCTCAAAACACAATAGAAATTCCCAGTGTATGGTAATACATAATAAGGATAATACAACTTTAACTTACAATATAATACAATCTAAGCACACAGAGGACAAAAGAATGCTAGATTTATCTGGTAATATTACAAGGAATGCAAGATAATAGTGAATGCTATATTTAGATAAATGTTTTATTTGGAGTCTGAAGGAGTCCAAAATACTTCAAAGACTATAAACACATTACAACAAAAGTATAAAATGGTCATTTCTTAGCTAAAGGTATGGGTTGGTGCAGTCAGTCAACGTCAGAGTAAGTAGCAGGGGAAGAGGAAAAAAAATCTGAGTAAAAACATCAGGACAATCTCCTATTTTAACAAGAGGCTCCCTTTGATCCTTAGTGCTTATGAACAAAAAAAAGCAAGTATTTTTTTCATTAGAGAAAGAAAAAGGAGGAAAACATGTTCTGAAGTTCTTCCAGAGTAAACTCCGCAGTTCTCAGTGAATTTAATTCCTTGGGAAAATATATCAAGTTCACTCTGCTGGAACTGCTGGAGAGAAAAGGAAAATGAGATATTCCCACAAGCTTCAAAAAGAAAGTATTTCTTTTTACCTGCATTGTACTGAGATGTGCTCAAAACGAAGCAACCATGAGGAAAATGATGGTACTACTGAGCTTCAGACCAGCCTTTTTTTAATGTACTGTAAATTAAACAGAAAACCCAATTAGGAAGAATGATGGGCTCTGGCTTTTATTAGAGATAGCTTTTGTTCCACTTTCTAAGAGCCTAGAAAATTTGGTGGTTGGCAAATTTCTAAGACACAACATCTTTTGTGAGTTTTCTGCCCTCATAACCTGCTGCAGGCATGCACTCTTTATGCCTTCCAGACTTAACACCTAGGAAAGGATTACTGTGATCCTGTCCCAAACATCATTCATGCCTTTCACATGAACTTCATTTTAGATGTTGTATTTTAAATGTAGATGTTTAAAATCAGGTATTTAAATACATAGTCAAGCCCTGAGCAAAAGAGAAGCAGTTTTCAGAGGTGCTTATCAATGCCAGTGCCCATGCAGAGCCAAGCTGGAGAGGGAAGGGGAGGGCTTTGTTCAGAACGAGATCTGACATTTCAGTTGAGAACAAGATAACACATAAAAGGTGACTCTTTCTTGGCCTGCCCCTGTAAACCATGAATTTTCCCAATAACCTGGGCTCTGGCCTGACCCCGCTGCCACTTCCAGCCTGCCCGTAAGTAGCTGCCTTCAAATTCTTTTCATATCAGGAGTGTATTTCAGTAAAGGGGGAATCATTAATTCTTGTGACTTTATGGGCCAGTTCTGGTTTTTGGCAGAATTTGTCTGAACTCATCAAAGCTCCAAACCAGATTTCTGTGAGTCAAGAAAAACAGTGAGAATGAGAAAAAACTGCTTCTTCCCCCCTGCAGCCACTCCAGGTATTTTTCAATAGACCTTTAGTAAAAGATCTCCATCACACATTTTCAGTGGTGCATCACCTTCCTGACATTTGACAAGACGCACTGTGAAATCCTTTTCTGGTGAAGGAAGGAGGAATGCATGATGAGGAATGCAGGACAAGTTAGGATGTCAGGGTACTGAAAAGAGAAGCATTTAAAAAAGAAATTTAAACATCTTCAAAATTAAAAGATACCTTTGTAATTCAAACACTTTTGAAAACTTGAAATATCCTATGGTTATGCCTACAGGAGGCATACATAATGCACATGCAATACATTCAACACCTTTATTTTTACTAAATAAACAGACTTGTTCCTCCCTTTGTGTGGAAGCCTCCTTTCTAACTCAATTGAAACAAGACTGAATTGGGGAAAACAACACAGCAGCGCTTCGTGTAGTCCCACTCACAAGCTAAATACAACCTGCCTTCGCGACAAAGTAAGAAGCTACTCACAAGACTTGAGGTTCTCACACTTGGACCACCTCAACTGGTATCTCCACCAAGAATCCAACCATTAAAAACAAACAAAGAAACATCACCACTAGCAGACAGTTAAAATCCCCATCTCAGTCTGAATACCCGGGCTTATGGTAAAGCTGAGCTCTACAAGCCGGGCTTAGGCCAGAGCTAAGGAAGTCTGGAAATGGAAACTGCTGCCGGACATGCAGTTTGTCTCTCCCCATCTGCACACAGCCTTGTAGAAAAAGAAACAGCAACCACCACAGCCAGAGAGGAAATGGGATTGTGTAGACAGCCACTTTGGAGTTAAAAGAGCTTGGGTGGTTTTTGGGTTTGGGCCTTTTTTGTTTGGTTGGGGTTTTTTTGTTTTGTTATTTTATTTTTTAAATCACTGAGCGTTAAATACAACATCGTATGTGCTGCTCAAAGCTACTGATTCAGTCTTCTTAAGAAATTAAGCAGGTATCATTGCATTTCCCACTCATGGATTCAAATTCATAGACAATTCTGAACTACAAAGATCCCAGAGACAAGGAGCCTCACTGAAAAAAAAACAATACAGGTCCGGTATAGTCTAGAACTGGCAGTGTGCAACAGTCCTGCAATTGAAAAATTTTGCTAATCTCAGCTTTTCTAAACACGCATGTCCCCGCTGCCACATGCCACATGCTCTTGTGTCTTCTGATCTTCTGTGTCTGCAAAGAGCATATTTATATTACCGAAAAACAAAGACTTCCATTTCCCAGCTGAATGGACTTGAAGATTTAACAAAGTTTCTGGATAGAATAGAAGCAAATTTTAAGGTCAAACTATTGCACCTCTTATTAGCCATCTTAATTTACTATTAAAGTAACTAACATACAAGACCCCAGTGCATCACTTGGGATAACATGGACCATTCCCACATGACACCTCTAAGAAACATAACCCCTCCAGATTCATGACAATAGAAAACTTTTAACTGACAGCTATCTTTGCATATTCCATAGAATATATATTATATGAAATTCACTAATTTTAAGTCTGATCCCACTGACATCAATGAAGGCTAAATATCACCTTTAGCTTTTAAAATAATTATGGCCAGTAACTGTACTAAAGCAGAAAACTTGAGTGGGAAGGTTCTGCAAAGACATCCGCCTGAAAAAGTCATCACAGAAGTACAGACTAAACACTGCTGAACAATACAAAACTTCAAATACACACAAATATTATCCTGAAACACAAATCATATACAGGGGATTAAGAATAATCCCAACAGACTGGTTAAAGTTTTATTCCAAACTAATCTTAAGCATTTTGTTCTGTTGCTTATATGGCCACAGTCCTGTAACAGTTTATATCCATGAAAGAAAAGTTTAGAGGGTTTATTCCAAATAGGGGTATCAAGGTAGAAACCAATTGGCACCTGGCTTGAATATGAAGGCTGAATAAGTGGCAAACAAATTCTCCATGTACATCTACAGTATAATACAGGTGTAGGTTGCACATACATTAATGCTGCAGGCACTCACTCTAGTGAAAACAGGGCCATCCGCCACTTTTCTCTGTCATCTGTGAATTCTGGTTTATGAAAAAATAAGTATTGCTGTTAATTCCATCAGAGTTTCTTCTCTCCGTCTTACCCATGGGAAAGAAAACAACAACAACAAAAAAGCAATGTAGCCAAGAGAAATGGGCTGTTTGGGAAGAAATATTTTTACTACAAACTATTCTCTGGAGAGAGAGAAATTGAGAGGTCACTATAAAGCGACTTCCCAAAACATTACCCGTTTAAGAGAGTTTTTTCCTGCACCTCCCCCGGTTAGGTTCCTAAAGAAAAACTACCTCCTGTAGACTTACTGTTTCAATTTACAGAGTCATCTCAGATTCCCGAAGGTGATGCTACTAGATGCTGGAGAAGAAAAGCTGTGCTGAATTAAAAGTTTTGGCCAATGAGACTTCTCAGGCTTTTTGGCAAAATGATAATAAAGAGTACAGAGTTTAATAAAAAGGAATGGCCCTTCTGAAATCTCGTTAGCATCTACCTATGATTTATAAATTCGATGTAGAACATACACTAGCTCTAAAAAAAATGCTCTTGCATTTACATTTACTGTTATATGGTTAATGAGGAATATTGGGTTCATCTTCAGTGTAGTAACGATATGATATTTTCCAATTGTCACATTCTAGTAGAAAGCATTTATTCAATCCTAAGCAGTGCTAATAAACAATATTTATTGCCATTTTCTAACAAGAAGTGCTACCAGCTGTCACCTGGATAATGTAAATACATGCATGCAACTTAGAGATGCAGGGACAGAAAAGGAAATGAATCTAAATTTTTATAAAGAATACTGTAGGGTTTTTCAATATTTATTTTTAAATCAAAAAAAAAATTAAAATAACTGTTCTTTGCCTTCTACTTCACATCATTAAATATGTTGCCTCGGCTGGAGTTCTGAATTTTTAAACACTGACAAAAAACTAAGAATTTTGACCAAAAAAATGCTCAGTTGAAGAATGACTTCTCACTGCCACCTTCTCAGCTCGTAGAACTTCCTGCCTGGAACCTTTTTCCCCTCCCACAATTTTACAAAATCCACTTAATTACGAATTCCTTTATGGGATAATTAGACTTTAAAAGCCTAAACCAGATACATCTTCTATACTTCATTATTTCACATATACACAGAGATGAGCAGTGACCTCCGGGGGCTGAATGCATGAGGAATGTGCAGCCTCTAAAGTATCTTACAAGTATACTAGTACTAATATCTCCTTTAAACAGTATAGGAGTACTAGTATCTCCTAAATCTACCTTTAATATTCTGTAGTGAAAAATGTGAAAGTATCTTATATTGTCTGATCCTCTAGCATACAAGTTGTCAGTAGAACAACATGTTAAAATGCCCATTAGATAAACAGAGCAACAAACAACCAAATGCTTTCATAGCAAAGCTACTTCATTATTTTATTATCACTCAGGACAAAAAAGAGATAAATCTTACATGATCACTTAATATTCCTACAGCTCTGTATCAGCTTTCCTGGTCCTTAACCCTAACAACACACATACCTGTGCAAGATTATAAAATACTGTAAAAACATTTGATGTCCCATGGTATCATCCAGTGCTTAAATGAGTTTTCCTCCAGAAGTATTTCCTCCACATATTGAAGTTGCTTGCTATGGATTATCAACTTTTCCAAAATTTCCTTCAAATTCTGTCATCACTTTCTTTACCTAAAGTTCCTTAGGCATAAAATAAAATTGCATTTAATCTACTTTTTTAAAACAGAATTTATACAAGTATCACGTTTTTTCTATAATTACGTGAAAAAATAGTCATAATATTTTTTACTACTTTTAACAAAAAACATGTAACAACATTAAAATAAAGTGGTTAAGAATTAAACTGAATATCAACCATACTGCTGAGGTGTGGTTTGCAAATAATTACTGATTTTTTTTAAGAGTGTGATCTGTAGAAGCATTTTAAACTCCATTTGAAAATATAAATTCATGCATGTTACTATATCAATAACGATTAGAATATAAATATAAATAAAGATAACATACGAAAGGCCTCTTGCCTAGAGACTGACCTTTTCAAGCTTATTCCAGGACTTTACTTCCTCCTAATTATTGTTCAATATTCCTTTCCCCAAGAGCACATTAATAATCATAAAAGGAGGCTAACAGCTATGATGGCTGATTTAGAGGTTCAAATTCTTTACTGTAGCAATGAGATGGTTTTTAAAAAGGCAAAATGCCAGTCATGAGATTCTACCAGACTACTGGTAAACTCCTGACAGCAGCACTACAGCAAATCAATCAACAATGCAAAAAGCTGACAAAGAAAGAAGAAAATAAAGGCTTGCACAACTTTGCAGTTTACAGGCTTTTGTTGATAAATTGTGCTGCCTAACGACATTTTATCTTGTATTACAGGAGAATTCCAGATTTTGGTGCTAGGACAAGTCAACAAAATCTAAATAAATTTCAAATTTAGGAATATATACAAAAAATAGAATATTCTTTTCAGACACACAAGAAGAAGGATTAAAGACAGCCACATTTCAAACCAGAAATAACTATTAAAAATGGCTTTCAAAACCAAAAAACTCTGTTAATATTCTTTTTTTGCCATTTTTCCAGGTTGCTATTTTTAACTAAATTATTTGCATTAAACTTGAGATCTAGTTGGGAGTTAGAAATCTCTCAGTTAGGGCTAATTGACTTTGCCTCATGCATAAAAACTCACTAGATTAAATTACAAGCAATCAGTGGTATTTTTCATTTGAAACAGCCCTCAGTGAGCCTCATTTATAAACAAACAAGACGCAGCATTATTAATTTATTAATGGACTCAGCGTAGTATATAATGGCATCATTAATACCAAAGTCACTTCTGTTCATGTAACTAATCAGAGTTCTGGGAGGGGGAAAATTAACGTGACAAATGTTTGGGAGAAAATACGGAAACAGTAAGCCTGCAAACCCATTTTTTAAAAGGTCTATTGAGACCAGCAGTTGACGAATGTCCGAAAAGAAAAGACTGTGCACAGTTGTCGTGAGGGAAAGGCGGAATTGGCTTGGCCATCTGAAGTACTGCGATATCATACCAGTATAAACCGACCGTCTAAAACACCGACAATGACAAGCTTTAGAAAATGTCAGTACTAAGTATTGTTGTTTACTTCTGTTAGGACCCCGTTGAGTACCAATCAGTAGGGCTTGCTCTCCCTGCCCACGGCCCAGGACCCCATTTCAGCTCAGCCTCGGGCCGTCAGTCCCTGCCCCAGTCACACCACAGCCATGGATGGAGCCTGGCCCTGGGTCGTGGCTCCCCTGGCCTGGGGCTGTTGATGGGGCCTGGCACCAGCACCCACCAGCACCCAGGGTGTGCACCCTTGGGACTGTGCCCCATGGGTGAGGGTCACCCTCAGCTCCCTGTCCCTTCGGGATCAGCCAGCTCTTCTTGACGCTCCCTGACAATTTTAACTGAAACTGAAGCAAACAAATACATTAAAGTGAAAGACAGATGGTGAGGTACTGAAACAAAGGTTTTACGTTCACAGAATAAACAGAATTTCCAGTTATGTCTGCCTATGCACACATTGAAATAGTTTAGCTTAGGATGCAGTTTTTTAAACTGTATTGCTAGATTTTGTTGCTGACTTGCAATACAACCATTTTAGAAGATTCTACAGAAACTTCACAGACCTTTTAAGTCCACAGTAAACACTGACTTTAGCACCCCTATTTTAATTCATACTTTTTTTTTTTATATTCATGCTATGTTAAAGTTATAACTAATTCCATTACCTTTTGCCTTTTTTTTTTTTCCCCCCCTCCAACTGCATGCTTGGGGAAGGGAACATCCTCCTGTTCTGCTGTCCCTGCCAAACCTACCGGCTCCCCAACTCTCAGCCATCCGAGGCAGCAGGAGACCCCACAGCGATTGCACCTCCTGCATCTCCTGCAGATGCCACACGGCTTCTCAAAGACTCTCAAAATTACCCAAATACCTCCAGAGAGACCACTTGTTTGGGACTAGCCTTCCTCCAGGAACCTCACTTGGCTCTTGGAGAGCCTGGCTGATGGTAACGTACGCACCCCGAAAGCAAGCTATGGTTGGTAATGAGCCCTGCGTAGCAGGTGGGGAGAACAGCCTCCCCCAGCCTCTTTGATGTGCTACTTCTGATTCACCACCGGCATTAGGAAAGCACTCGGCAGCCCGAGTCATGCTTCTCTTGGGCAGGCATAAACCAGAAACACGGAGTTTGGTTTAAGACCGTGTGGCCTTTTTCTGTGGCAAAAAGGAACAAGTGAAAGAAACAGAGGTGTGCAAATTAAAGCAAAAATTTATAAAATAAGAACCATATCCACCTAATAGTTTGCCAAGTCACATCTTGTCTGCTGGTTTGACTCAGCCCTTGTCACAGGTACCATGTCAGGGAGGACCAACAGAGAGATGCAGGGCATGGAGAGAGCGGGCAGTGCAGGAGTTAGAAGAGATTATAAATCAGACAGTGAGAGAAAACCTAAAAGACACGAGGAGGAGAAGCTGAACACTGAAGGGCTAACAGCACAGGCAAACAAGAAGCTGTCAATATTGCAAGAGCTTGATAAATTAGGCATTTTCAGCTGTTAAAAGTCAATTGATAGCTCAGCCACATCCTCTGTCTCAGGCGAGTTTAGGAAAGAAAACGCTCCCTCCCTCTCTTTCCCAGGCACATTTCCCACTTTTACAGGCAATTTCAGGCTCCAGAAACTGTTAATCTTGCTGCTCCAGGATGCGCGGCCCCACCAGCCCCACTGACAGAGCTCTGCCCGCCTGCACGCCACCCTCGCTCCTCGCCTTCAGCTGCCGCAACACCCCTGCCCCGCTCAAACGCCTACCGATATTTGTGCCACCGTCGAGGTCGAGGCAGCAGAGATAAAGGCTCGTGAGCCCACTGGTCCATTTTTACTGAAAATGTCTGCAGAATGCAGACTTCAAACTCTTCAAAAACAAATTCCTCATTTTATAACCGATATTTCAAACTCCTGGTGATTCTATGCAAAGGTATGGATAAGGCAGAAAAAGGAAAGCAGGAACGTGCATAAAGACAGCAAATGTCTGATGCCACATTTAAGATTCTTAATTTTTCCAAGAACTCTGAAGAGTATGGTGTGCACTTCTCTGCATCACTGAGGGCAAGCATTAGGTCTTTCCCAAAAAGCACGGATTGCTTCCCTCCATTAAACCAATTCTGCAAACTTTGTATGAACCCACAAGGAAAAAAAAAACAACCAACGAACAAAAACAGAATAAGGAAAATTAATCAAAACAGCTAGGAATATTCCACACACACACACACCCCCCCGCCCCCGAAAGGACAGGAGTAGAGGAAGGAGAAATACCACTTCAAGAACTTTGTTTGCTTTTAAAAAGTCATTCTAAATTGATTTAGCCTAGAAAGTTCAAACTTACTTTGATATGTTGGATTATAGTGAGGGCTTGTCTCTCTGATTAGCACTGGGCTACTAAAAGAATTGATTAACATTTATTCATGTATAAATTATGACAGCAATTGATTCTTTATTCCCATCTGCAATTGATCTGAAAGCACATGCGACAGACCCAGTCCAGAGAAGCAGGATAAAGTAGTGCCCTTACCAAGAAGGGGAAAGTCTGAACTAAGCTAGAAGATGACTATCAAGCAATCAACCAATGTTTTCTGTGCATATCCACATATCCTTCTCTTGTCATAGTTTGGAAGAAGACAGGTAAAGAAATGCCAAAAGCAAGAGCATGAGCTATACTTGATCAGCAAAAAGAAGGGCTTCCCATAGTGAGAAGCTGAATTCACTCCTATGCCACTGCAAATTGAAAAGCACTTGGTATACAACATTCCATACATTAATTTTTAAATAAATTATTCAGTTTACAAATTTAGTTACGTATGATAAATAGTCTGAAAATTCTATACATTTAACAGAGAAAAAACATTGAATCACAACCAAAAATGTTTTGCTTGTTATTTACTACAGTGAGAACGTGTAGCCCATCTGTTGATACCACAGAAGCCACTTAGAGGAAAGCTTGAGATGCATTCAGGACGTGTGATATGCTGTCTGGGATAGGGAAACGTTTCCTGTATAATTCCATAAGAACCATCCTGCTTTTGGTGGCTTAGGTGATCGATAGAATCGCAGAATAACTAGGCTGGAAAGTAGCCTCAGAAGTCATTTGGCCCCAAAACCTCCTTCAAACTTGTTCCTGAATCTAACTTCGAAGTTCGATCATGTTGTTACAGATGAGCAATATCCAGTTAAGCTTTGAGCATTTCTGCTGATGGATATGCCCTCTCTGAGCACTTTTTCTAGTGCTTAATCATTTTCATATGTGAAAAGTTATTTCCCTCTAATATCTAATCAGATTTCTCTTGGAACTCAGACCTGTTGCTTCTTGCTCTTTGACTTGGTAATCAGAACCACAGACTGCACAACCTTAAGAGAGGTCTTCTCTATAACCTCCCATTAGATATCTGAAGACAGCACTAAGATCACCCACAAAGTTTCTCTTCTCCAGACTGCACAAATCCGCACACTTTAGCCTCTCCTCACATATCATTTCTCCGGCACTCATCTTGGTGACCCCACACTGGACTCTCTATGGGCAACATCTTTCTTGTGCCAGGAGCTCGAAGTTGGACATGGTACTCCAGCTGCGGACTAACAAATGGCAACGGAAGATGAAAACAAAAATTACTTCCCTCAACCTGCTGTCTACATTCTTCCTATTAGAACCCAACATGCGGTTGGTTTTCATGACACACATGCCCTGCTGACTTGTGTTCAGTTTGTCCAACACAATGCCCACGTCTTTTTCTGCAGAATTGTCTCCCATGCTGCCCTTACCCTGCTGCACGGGGTAGCTGTCAGGAACAATAAAACCACCACAACCCTACCAATTGCTTCACCTATGCCAAAGCCCTGAAAGAGAAAACCATCTGCCGCAGGATAAACTGGTATATGAAGGTTGCGGGCTCTGTCACAGAAAGATGGATGGATGCTCTACCCCGGCAGTTGAAGTCTTTTCTTCCACTTGTCTATCCCTGTCCCTAATGAAACAAGCTAAATCCAGACTAACCCGAAGTATATCTAATCTGCTTGCTATAATGCTGCAGCAAGTCGTTCCATTTCAAAGCAAAACTGAACTGCCAACAGAAAAGGATTTACCAGCTTTTGTCATGAGACAATACTTGAGAGAAATGCTCAAAAGGTATTCAGTCTTTCAAATTTTAGAACTTTATAAGGACTGAACACAAACTTTAATCTAAAGTACGGAGTAAGAAAGTATAAAAGGCCAAAGCAAACTATTTATATGCGTATGCCAGAGAACAGGGTATCAGGATGGGACTTTGAGGATGCAAAAACCAGCCGTGCCATTTTCCACCTGTAAAAATGAAAAAGATCTGTTAATCAGGCTAAGGATAGGAACTTCACAGGCCTTATCAGCACCTCCCTTCAAACTGCCTCTCCCTTTTGTATATGCATTGCAATAGGAATACAAAGCAGCAGGTATACATATTCACTATGTATATTCAGCATATGTATACAGAAAATTACATTTATCTCCCTCAAACATCTGATAATACCCTTGTTACTTCAGTTCTGATTCGGTGAGGTATTTTACATAGCAAGCTATTAACGTTTCAAAGTCCTCCCAACTTCTTGAGGCTTCACTATGATCATAATACACTCTATTTCAAATATTTCCAGATGATACAGCATTGCCTAGGGGAATACACCAACCCTTTACAACAGACACTAAGGGATCCTACTATTTAACCAGCACTTTCTTTTTGCATAATATTTGACATCATTTGCATCAGTTTGGTACAGCTTATTATCCTAATGATAATGAGACTCTCCTCCCCCATGTCCAAAATTAGATAAACATTCAAATCCATGAGATGCCAACCTTTGTTGATAACAGATTAAACAGTGGAATTGCACTTTCCTTAAGGATGGCTAAACTAGAAACTCTCTGGAAAGAAGTATAGACTCTGTCAACATCAATGTATTCTTTAGCTGAGTGAATAGAACTGACTTTTTAAAATTCTTTTACCGGCTAATGGATTGAAAACAATCCAGCAAAGCCTTAAAAGAGAGAAAATATGATCTGTACAAAATGTTAACATGAAAGCTTAGCCATGCTTGTAGCATAATATATAAAACGGACAGCTGAATTGTTGGTTATGACTCCCAAGCTTCCCAAAATTACAGTTAAATCCCTATATGTATTTCGCTGCTATACTGTATTTCTCAGTGAATGGCAACTTTTAACTACTCTACATGAAAGCAGCAGTGCTAACCCCCTCAACTGTGCAGTTTCTCAGCGTGCATACAGATTTCTTTGAGTCTGTCTGAAAAGACAGTGTAGAAACATGGGAATCAGAAAGGAAATGCAGCCAACATCTTGTTCAAAATAAAATGAAAAAGGAGAATCAATCACACAGAGAATAGCTGAGGTTGGAAAGGATGCTGGCAGGTCACCTAGTCCAATCTCCCTGCTCAAAGCAGGGCCATCTATAGCAGGTTGACCAGGGCTGTGTCCGGTTGGGTTTTAAATGTCTCCAAGGATAGAGATGCCATAAGATCTCTGGGCAGACTGGTCTAGTCTTTGACCACTCTCACAGTAATAAAACTTCTTAAGTTGACTTTCCTGTATTTGAATTGGTGCCCATTGCCCATTGCCCTGTCACTGGGTACCACTGAGAAGAGCCTGGTGTGGTCTTCTTCACTCCTTCCCATCAGGTATTTATATACACGTGGGGCTGGAGGGAAGCGTAGGGAATCAGAGCATCTGGAAATAACAGTCTCTATTTGTGAACTATAGCTTACCTATCTGCGTTAGAGTTGTACAAAATACAGATGACATGCAGACAA
The DNA here is from genome assembly GCF_000690535.1 of Cariama cristata. Lineage (NCBI taxonomy): Eukaryota > Metazoa > Chordata > Aves > Cariamiformes > Cariamidae > Cariama > Cariama cristata. The sequence goes on from NW_009616344.1 coordinate 59,640, forward strand.
TGCCTTCCTCCACATACTTGTGCTTAGATATTTCTGAATTTCCAGGAAACTCCACTATACAGGAATCTATAAATACAATCTATATTACATACACTATAGAATACAAGCAGAAAGCAAACTCTCATGCTTAAACACCCTTTCCCCAGTTCACAAGCCACAGTAATGTAACATTCTTAGAAGATTTTTTCCAGTTTAAATTCTAAATGTAACAAGTTGTGAGGCCACCTATAGTAGTAGGGATCTTCTGACATGTACTATGTATTCAGAATTTATGAAGTACCACTCAAAGGACAACTCAAGGTGGGGAGAAGTAATAAAGAATTAGTATATGAGGGACAGGACACAATATCCAGGAATAGAGAAAATCAACCATTTTCAGAATAAAATACATATGTTTTTAAAGAGTATAACCTAGAAACACTTCAAAAACCACGGACTTCATAACAATTCTTTTCCAGTTTCATAGTATACCTGAATCTTCTGGTATAGGAGATGCAAGTATGCCGGGCGTTCCTCCCTACTGAAGAGAAGTGGCATTGAGCTTCAATAAGCGTACAATTACTTGTTGGCTTCCTAGGTAAGGTAAAAGGTGCCATATGTATGACAGAACTATGAAGTACTCATTTACAGAATTTCAGTCTTTTCAGTAACTAAAAAAGATGTTTCAATAATTAAAAAGATAGTTTAACTAAAACTAACTTTCATATTTTATTGAAAATCTCTTTTGATTCTACTCTAAAAGCCATGTCAGCTTCCTTTTCACTCTTATTCTTTGTGTCTATCCAGTAACTTGTCATATTTACATATTCCAGTAAAAAAAAAAAAACACACACAAAACTCAAGTACACGTAACTACCAATTGCTGAACAACACACACTGTTTTTCACCTATATGAATACTCCAGATACAATATTTAAATAAGCATTTTTTTAGTGTTTTAGATTTTAGTGGAGCTTTTCTGTTTTGGAGGAGGCTGTTTGTTTGTTTGTTTGGGGGGGGGGGGAGGTGAAAGAGAGGACTTTTTTTTTTTTAAGGTAGAAATCCTGTTCCTAACCTAATGTTCTTCCTATATCCTGTCACAGGAATCTGTATCAATGAAAAAAGCTTGGCAAAAAAAAAAAATAATAATGGTCCACCACACTCTGTGTTAAGGTTTGATATACTGTACACAATCTCCTGTATTTTAAAACACATTAGGATATTACAGAAAGAAGGTTTTTATATAAAATAAGGAAAAAGACGTTTTGATTTTCTGCAAGCCAAGTGCTCTACGCTCCTGATGGATATCTTTCCTTATGCCATGGCATTTATTTACGAACCTGTAAAGAATGAGGACCCATGGAATTGTTCAGGTTAATGCATAAGTCCTAACTACCACCAGGTAAGAAAGAGAACTGTGTCCATAAACCAAAAGAGAGAGTAGTGTGATAATTCGTATTACATTGAGAACAAAGGAAACTGTACTCCATACTCTCAAATAACACTGCATAGAAACTTCAACTACACTGATTTCTTGAAGAAGTTCCTGAAGTTTTGCAGGAATGTGGTTAGCAATACAATGAGTCAGCTCTGTTTCATGAGAGACTTTTTTTTTTCAGTTCAGTTGTTAAAAAAATAAAATTCCTTTAATAAAATCCACCAGAGGCCAGCTTTGCTAGAAGTAAAACTATCAGGCTTCCCATCCTCACTTAATAACTGTGCACTTGATGCCACTGTAAAATATATCCATTGCTGCAAGCTTTTCTTTTCAGTGAAATAAAAGAGAAAATTTTCCAACTATTTGCAAGCTATAGATCATTAAAAATGATCCCATACACACAGCCACCAGTAGCATCTAGAGTTACAATGTTTTCCTGATTCCTTTCTGCAAGCTTCAATTACTCCTTTTAACCTCAGAGTACAAAGACATTCTACAGATAAATTTTAAGTTACATTATAATGCTTTGGAAAAGCCTGCACATATTTCTTTAAAGTTCGCTGATCCTTTAAAATGGCACTGACACAATTTTAACTCCAAAAGTATCAAATATTTCTGTGTCCTTTTCCTTGTAAACTCTGACTTCACACATTACACTTTCCATAAAGTTGCTGCATCTTGTACAGTCTAAAGCATTTTCTAAAAGGGAAAAAAAAATTTAAAAAATCTCTGAGGGCCACCTGATGTTTTAAAAGATGTAGGGAATCAATAAAAAGTAACTATCCAGCTTCAGTTAGTTTTCAGATAGGAGAAAAAGGAAAGCATAAGAACCTGTACTTCATAATAAAATATAACTACAAAGCTCTAACATACAACAAAAAGTAGAAATACCTGTTTCCTTTCAGACAAACCCTGTGTTCACAAACTCTGTGGGCCTCAAATATCAGCCAGAGCCACAAGACTTCTGTAAGAGCTAAAACCAGTAAAAAAGCCCAGCTTCAAATAGGACTACAAAATATTCTGGAGCTTAGCAATGTCATCAGATCCTAAGGGAAGAGTCACAACAAGTCAACTGAGGTTCCAGTTGGACAAAAATCTTCCAGATAGTCTTCTTGCCAAGTCTTTCTGGAAAAAAAGGACAAACAACGAGCAGCTCAGCAGCAGCCTCTACCAACTGGCACTGCCACTGCTGGATCTCAGCAGCAGCATCTATTTTTATGCCAAAGAGGAAGAGACTTCCAGATCCGTATTTTTAAAAAATGGCCAAAATTCATTTACTTCAACCATCTCAAAGTCTCAGAAGCCAATAAATTGTTTTTCAGAGGTTTTCCAGTTTGAAGTCTGCTATCTTCCACCAGTCTTATTTCCCCTGTTACGTCCTGCTCCATTTTTAAAATAAAACTAGATGATGTCACTTTACATGCCCAAGGATTTCTCTGTTTTCCTGTCCTCCCCAGGACATATTCTCTCTCATCTACCTGAAGATCACTCAGCAACCTTCCTCCTCCCAGCTGCACATATGCTTTTCCCTCACCGTACTGAGGAGGGTCCCAAATCCCCATCCCCCATTTCCTCCTCCATCCAGTCCATACTCTGATCACCCAGTCTCCCCTCCCATCTGTCATGCCAGAAGCCTGGCCCCCTTTTTCACCCCCTCTGAGGGTTTTTGTACACCTGAATCATCTCCTCCCAGCGCCAAATCACTCTTTTCTTGCAGACTGAAAAGGAAATCATTATGTGAGTTAATGTTTTAAAACCCAAAAGGGGATGGTGATGCTTCTAGGCTGGAGGGTAACCATTCATTCAAGGTAACCAGTGACTAGCATAGGTTCCACAGACATAAACAGACAGTGAAGTTGATGGTGCAACTATCCATCTGTTCTTCTGGCCATCGCCAAAATTAAAAAAATTTTACTCAGAGATGCCTGAACAGATTCTTAAAGTTTTCAGATTGACCAATGCTTCCAGAGTTACCATACCAGAGACTTGCATAGAAATGCCATTCAAAGCAAAACACCATTTCAATCAGCCGACAAAGGAAAAAACCAATCAAATGTCAAAATATTTCCAAGTTTATATTGCTATTAATTCAAGCCTAAATATAAAATAATGATAAATTGCAAAAATTCCACTCTAACAGTCATTGCTTGATAATTCTCTATAATTTTAAATCACATGTTTAATAATTGTATGTAAGAATGGATAATACCATACAAAAGACATCAAATAAATGTGAGTTAAAATTACACAACTGAACAATCAGTAATAACATCTTATTTAAATTTAAATAGGCAGTTCTAAAAAAACTAGGGAAGAAAAATATCTAACAGTTCAACAGGAAAATTAACTAATGAAACATACACATTTAAAGTTTCTTGCTCTCACCTTTATTGTTATTAATATTTTAATCAAACTACGATTGCAAAGTGAGATTAAAGTATGAAAAACTCTGCCCCAAAGAACTGATGACTCAAGCATCAGGGTAGCATTTGAGGAAGTTAAATATTAAATAAATAAACAAATAAACAAAACTCTCAACTGCTGTCTTCCTTCTCTTCTTGTGGCAACACTGTTATGAAGCTATCCTCTCAAATTGCTGGAAGAAAGGAGAGTACAGAAATAGAAAGCACTGTAAGTTAGTTCTGTTCATTTTTTTCCATCTAAGCACCTGTGATTGGCCTCTCCTGGAGACGGGATACAGCACAAACCTAATGGGTTTTGTTTTGAACCCCCATTACAGACATTCTCAGGTCACATTAGGGTGGAAGAACTTGCTTTCTCTGAGATAATTTCCATTTTGACTGAGAAGATGAAAGAAGAGAAAGGTAACAGTAGACCAAAACAAACCTTATTTCTAGCTCCTTTTCTACGCAGATCCCAGCCTGCATGCAGTTGCCCTCAGAAGCTTCCAGCAGAAGCTGGCACTTGTGTTGCCCATGCTGGCCTACTGTCCACTCTCACCCCAACCTGCAGAAAGAAGGGTGGACGCAGCCCTGTGAAGCCTTGGGATCTCGGTCACCCTGTTGTCCTACAGCAGCCTCAGCATCGGCAACAGCCCTGAGGCTGGGCAGAGCTCCACACCCTGCTGACTATCCAAATGCGGAGGGTAGCACAGCAACAGGATTCGCATCCCTGTCTGGTCAAGCTCCCTCCTTCTTCCCCAAGAACCCAAGACTTTCATTAATAATAAGCGTTACCTTCATGAGTCCCATGGGCGAAGCTAGGATGGGTGTCCCCAAACATTCCTCGTCCTCAGAGCTTTCCCAAAACAAAGTGTGGTCTGCTCTCCTGCAAATCCATACAGTGAGTTAATAACGAAAGTCATGTTCTTCCTAATTTCTCCTTTGATTATGTTAATGTCACCTCTGGCTTTATGGCAAAAAAATGACACGTGGTAGATTTTTCAAGGATTTTAGTTTTTTAAAAGTCCTGACAAAGTCAGGAAAATGGGATTACAAATTTGTATCAGCATTTATTTGGGAGAAAAAAACAATAGCAATTCTCATAACAATGCCTTAATCCTGCGTATTTAATTGATGAGGCAAATCAATCAAAGTTAAGTTTTATATAAAAATCAAGCACTGATTTAGAGAATACACCTACTTCTGTGTATTTATATATATACATAGCACTAATCTTTCATTTTTAAAACCTTGTAGACCAAGAGATACAAACCAGAAATCTATCATGAGCTCAGAAGAAAATACTATCATGGATTTGACAACAGGTGGGAGTAACAGCATATTCATGTTTGTGTGGCTGTGCGTGCACAACAGCACAATAAAATACACAGACTAAGGGAAATTCATCCCTGGTTGTTAAAAAAAAAAAGGGTTATCATATAACAAGTTAATTTTGACAGAGAAAATAAGATAATTCTTTGGGCTGTTTAGAAATATATGTCTGAAGTGTTAAAGTCCATGACAGATTAATGGGAAAAATATAGGTAGGACAGCTGGGATTTTACAGTAAATGAAGTATGTAACACATCCAGCAATTTTTCTATTGCATGTAGCACACATATACTCATTTACAAAGCCCTAGTGGTTGAATTAAATTAAACCATTTTCTTACTCCTAAATTGGCCAACTGTAAGAAGCTAGGCTGTCTGATCTGTTTTAAAGAAAGACTCATTAAGGAGTAGCCTCCATTTCTTTCTTTGCAAGACACCATGAGATGCAGTTAATGATTTGAAAAAGAATCTGTAGGCTGCAACTAATGATCCATTTGGGTCAAAGTTTCTACGGAACTTGTGTATTTCCATTTACAAGAGACTTCAATGTCTTGTACAAAAACGGTTAGGTTACATTTCTTGGTCAATGTCCTTTCACCAATAGCCCTCTGGATCTGCTGAGACTTCGTATCAAATGAAACGTGCATACCATAGGAAATTTGCATCTTTTGGGGTGTCCTAATCAAAGATCAACACAGTAAAATTGTTTTAACTTGTTGATACACATTAAGGTGTCATCTAATACTTTGCTGCTTGGAAAGTACTCATAAGGAACAGATTTTTCTAAAGTTACTTTGTCTTCTACATACCCACAGGATAACTGTGGGAAGCCTGTTAGATACTTACTGGTTTTGAATATGTTAACTGCTTCAAGGCAGATTTATATTAATCTGGTTACATACAACAAATGAAAAGAATCATGATGAGGAGAAAAGGGGCGGTTAAGCTGGCATAAGCAGCCCAACTGTTAAAAGCATAACCACAATAGAAAGAATTTCCTACAACTTTAGGTAGAGAACAGACATTAAAGTGACACTGGACTTGCATGGGTGGAGAGGGGAGGGTAAGGAGAGCAAATAACTGGACAAATGGGAAGGGTTGCAACTAATTTCACTAAGGAGGATGCAACAGTGAAATATTTTCCCCATTCATTTCCAAAGTCATATGTTCACGAATGTACCTGCTCTCAAGAAAGGCTTTTGTTTTAAGAAACCACTAAATTTGCCATATCTAAACACCACCACATTGCTCATTATATCTAACATCACTTTTTCACCAGACTTCTTTAACTGGGAGCCTCGCTGGCCAGTCAGGATTTAATTCTGTCTTCCTTTCCAATTTTCTTCAAAGCTACCTGATGAACCAACATCAGAATTTCTTAAAAATCAAGAATTTTATTACTCCTCCATTCATTGATGCTGCCATCAGATGTCACATATATATACATACACACACCCCCACATGCATAAGTATGTGGATATATATGTATATGCTCATGATAAATCTCACACCAATTTTGACGTCAACATTTCAACCCAAAAGACCTTCACTGCAACACTGCTAACCTTTTGTTCCTTAATGGAAACCAAAACCAGTCAAAGCAACAATTGTAAAAACAATAGAGATGAGTCTAGAAACCATTGCTTAAACGTCAGCGTTTGTTTTGATAGGTAGGTTTCCTACCACATTGCTACGAAGAGCTTCCTGCAAATAGATTTTTTTTCAGAGGACAGAGGTCTATTATTTTCATTTGCTCTCTTTTGCCAAAATCTGTCCTTTCACATTTTCAAAGCTTCCTTCAGCTGGTAACTCCTCAACCTAAACCATCGGTTTGTTCCGCTCAAGAAAAATATATTACATTACTCTGTGAAGAGTAGTTATTTACTGTATCAGATCAGATGTATATATGCATACTAAAGAATCTGTTCCAAGTAGGTGGTTTTCTTTCCTGAGGATGAAATAACTGATGCAGAAGAAACACTGGCACTAGTGGAACCTCTTCTTTACTGAGCAGAGTTGAGTTAAAGGATGGCAACCCTGGTAAGCCACAATAGGACATCCTAACTAGGAGGAAAAATAAGGTGGAGGTTAAATGTTTACTTTCCATTTTTCTTCATTTTGTTATATGCCAGCTGGAAAAGAAATTCTGGCTGGAACACACTGCCTCATTACCAGTTAGAATTACTATCTTTTCTCCAATTCTTTTTCTACATTACCGCCCTTTCAGTTTCTGATAACTACCAAATAAACAGTTCTTCTAGAAAATAGCTAGGTCAGACCACTTGCTATCTTTCAAGAAATTGAAGGATTACAGGCTGAGCTCCTGACAAAATTCTTGATTGCCCTCCTATTAAGATTCTCATCTGATATAAATGATCCTGAACTTTATATCTCAACTTTCATTGGATTTCAGCATACTTACAGTCTGCTTCCTCTTGTGGGATGCTATTAACTATCATTACAAACAACTTTTCAAAAGGAACATAACATATCCTAATACTCTGGAGCACTGTATCTGCATGTTGCAGGTACCTCGATTCTAAATTATCCTCCCACTCCACTATTACCTCACCTCCCACTCTCTGCAATAAAAACAAGATTTGCTTGATTTATAAAGGAAGTAAACATACTGTTTCTGTAGTTTATAATAGCATAAAATGGACTGAGTACGGTTCAAGGAGACATCTGCACAACTGCTTGATCTATAATGTAACCACATTGTATTATTTCAGCTTTACACTTTAATTGGCTTTGAAAGAAAGCTAGAGAAACTGCATTTTTTATGCAGTTTATCCAAGATAGAGTCCTGATGTTTTCTAACACATAAAACGACATTTGACATAGTGAACAAAAGTAAGTCTCAGAGGACACCAAATTACTGAAGACTGCCATTATTCAGGTGCAACAGGAATCTCATTCTCTTTTTTAGATTTGTATGAATAAAGATCTCCAAGACTACTATTGCCGTGTATTACTTGTTTTATTACACATACAGTAAAAAAATCAAAATATTACAAATTTTCCCAATCAGCGTGTTCCCAAGACACTCAAGCCCTCACACATTTTTGCAGTTCAGACAAGTTTTGTCTCAGAAGTTAAAAAAAAAAGAAAATCCAACTAAAATTCAACCCATTAAAAATACATTTTTCAGCTAGATCAGTCCCCTAATCTCTTCACCAAAGCTACACAACGGTTGAGGCATTAACCAGGTAGGGATATGGGATGTCTGCAGAGAAAAGCAGAAGTGCAGGAGAAAGTAAAAGGGGGGAAAAAAAAAAAAAAAAAAAAGACAGCGAGAAGGAGAGAAAAAGGAATAGCACACTGCCATGCTTTTGGTGGCAGGGCCAGCTCAGGACCATGAGGAGTTCACAGAATTAGTTTCAGGTCACTGCTTATTTGTGGCCCTGCTTCTCCCAGCTGTTTAAAGTAAATTTTGGTGAAGGATTATCCTTCCAGTAAAATTAGCCACTGGAACTGGATGTTCAGCATCTGCTAGTCCTTCCCTACTGAAACTTTGAATCACAGCATAATTTGGGTTGGAAGAGACCTGTGGAGGTCTTCTTGACCAAGTCCTCACTCAAAGTCAGGCCAACTTTTATGCTGGATCTAGTCACTTAGGGCGATGTTCAGTCAAGTTTTGAATATCTCCAAAGAAGAACCAAAGGGACATTGAGACTGTGCATCTGTAATTCAAGACAATACCTGCTGTATGTCAACTGCAGGCTAACCATCTGCACCAACCCCCTGTTTTAATATTTTTATTTATGCTTACTTATTTAAAGAGTCAGTAGAAGTACCAGCTTCTACTTCATATCACATTGTTGAAGACTCAAAGAGAGGAAAATGATGAAATCACCACCTCAGCTCTCAATAACATAAGGATTTGGGCTTTCAGGAGGAAAAAAAACACCTTTGAAGAACTGAAATGCAATCATTTTAAGGGAAACAACATTCTCATAGCCTTTTGCATCACTTCACTTAAGTTAAACAAACAAACAAAAAAACATAGCACATGTTCTAACTATGGAAAATGCCATAGCATTACTGGAAAAGCAACCTACAGGAGAAACAAATTATTATGGCCTCTAACCACCACCCACTTTTGAAGCAAGCTAGACAGATACTTCTCTGAAAAATGACTCAGTTAGTTAAGCTGGATGCAGACACCTCTCAGCAGTCTAAATCAATCTTAAGACAAGGAATTTGAGGAAGCTGGTGGGGTAGCTCCAGTGCCAGTAGAGGAAAGATGAAGAGTAGTGGAATGAAGTTGCCTCGGTCTCATTCACTCCTATTTCCTTCCAGCTCCTGCCTACAAAGGTGAGAAAAAATGGAGTGGTAGCAACAGTGGCAGCACCGGCAGCATGAAAGAAGAATTTGGCACCTGAGACCAGAAAAGCCTCAGGTGCCCCACTGATACTGATTGCCTTTCTCCTACTGCTGTCCCTAAGAGACCCAAGAAAAGATTTGGTTTATTTATAATGCTGTTCACGTTGAAAACACCTTTGTTGACTTGAGCTCAGCATATTTATGGCTTATTAAGCAAACGGGATCATTCTAACAAAGAACAAGCCACTGGGACATATTCCAAGGGAGTAAAATACATAAAAACAGATGCTTACAATCAATTTAGTTTGTTTTCAGAACTATATAGTAACTGCACAGTTATGGCAATCTCCTTTTACTGATTTATTTCACCTTTAAGAAACATTTCAGGGAGACTAAAGCATTTCACATGTAGTTAATGGGATAAACAGCCTTTTCACCTGTACTTCAAGGCATCCAATCCTTAGCCTGCATTGCTAGGGACTAAAAGACATTATCATCTGACAGCTCTTTGCTGACTTATGTAGTAGTACAGCAGAGTGGTTGAGTAAAATCATATTAAGAACTCTTCCAGATACTTTTCCATCCCAAAGGGTACATTTCATTACCACACCCTGAGTCTGAGAAAAGTAGAGAACACAAAATAGTTTGAGAGGCTGACTTGGGGAAAAAAAACCTGGGAAAAACTGATGGAGCCTTTCTGCTGGTCACACATGTAAACCTGTATTACTTCCAAGTTGGATACCTAATTAAGACTATTTAATTAAGATAGATTGATCATGATTTTCATGAAGGCTCATATTACTTTGATGAAAATGTGCTCAGATGATATGGCACAGCTCATACATGCAATAAGTTTTCACATTAGCCTCGCTCCACACCTCCTTGCTGGTGTGTTCGGCAATATTACTGGACCAGCTCAGCACATAAATACGTTGAGCATGCTTGCATACTCATGATACACGCATGCATAGGTATCCTCCTCTCTACCAACTACTCTGCCCATACTTTTCACTCAAGTTAAAATTCCCATTCATACACTCGTACTCAAAAGCACACAACTACTCTGCTCCTGAAAACTGTAACCACTCCTCCTCACAACTCTTGCTCCACCTCTGCTCATTTTATGTAAGGTATATCCTAATTTGTGAAATGCTAGAATAAAACAATCTTAGGTAGAGTATTGGATCCCATGACCTTGGATTTGGTGGGACTTTCTGTTGATCGTGTCCTACACTAATATCACTTTAATGAAGGTAAAACATTCAAAAGAATATCATAACCATAGATTTAGGTCTCTTCTTTCCATTGAGAAGACTCAAAACCAAAAAGGGTAGTTAAAAATTATGAAAAATGAAGAACCCAGCCCGTCACCTAACAATGGTCCTCCTAGGCTCCCCGCTTCATGACAAACCAAATTATTTACATAACATACTCAGTAGCAAATTTGCACTATTTCCTATTTTGGTTATTCATTTTTCAGTATTGTTTGCAAATACTTTGACTGTGGACTGACAAAATAGTCTCTGTGGCCTTCTCCTTTCTCATCAGTAAACAACTTTAGACAATAAAAATGTTTGTCAGCATCTCTATTTCACTTTTCTTCCTATAACACAATATGGGAAAGCAGTTGTCCTTTTCCCCTCTTGATATTGCAGAAAAGCATAAACAGTCTCTCAAGGTACATGCAGGAGATATATCCGTAAGGAATTTAAAATCCTTGGTAGGATTTCCCTGCACAACTTTGAACTGAGATCCTTACCTTTTAGTAAAATGCTAGGAAAGCACTGCTCTACTTCTTGTCGTTTGTATTGAACCATGAAAGATTTTAAGAATTGTATGAGAGAAATTGTAGTTTAGAATACCACAAATATGAAAATATCTCAAGTATCTGGAAGAAAACGGCAGACTTGACTGTCCCTTTCACATGGGAGTCAGCACAGCAAATGCCAGTCAATGCTTGGATGTTCAACAAAAGAAAATGACCTACAATGGATTCCAGAAATCTGTTCATTTTAATAATAAATAACCAGTATATTAAAATGGCACATTCCTTTACGAAACAGTGTCTGCCAATCATTTTTTAAACAACTTTTTACTGAGATAAAGAAGAAAAAGCCTGCACACTAGGGCAGCTGATATACTTGCGGAATTTATTAAGTTCAGCATAAATGCTAAGACTAAATGAGCTTCTTTAATTTCCATAATGAAATTGTTTTTGTAAAGTTAAAAATACTGTAATGAGGCCAAAACGGTGTGCTTTCAGAGACTCCCATGGTGAAACAAATGAGATTTTAGCTTCTCTAATTGGGCATACTGCAAGCTGGGCTTGACGCTGTCCTCAGCACAGGATGTTTGTTATCCCTAACAAAAAGAGGTCTACAGCTGTCAGCATAATACCGTATAGCTCTTCTGAAGCCAAGCCATCAGGAGGAAGGCTGCTGCTTTCTGACTGGGACCACCCAAAGGGAGAGATCAAGTAGAGAACAGCTCTACTCTTCCCTGATTAAGAAGTTATTCGTAAGGTAATTTGTTTACAGCTATCACAGAGAAGCTTTTGAAGCAAGGATTGAGTATTCCCAGAATCCTCCAAGAGAATTTTATTTGATTAAATAATGAATATGGATATTCCCTTATTCTTTCATTCCCACCCACCCTTTCTCCCCTTGCTTATTAGATCTCATTACCTGTCAACGCAGGCCGCCGGAGCCTGCCTGTTCCAGCAGGAAAAAGAAAAATGTTAGAGGCATTATGTTGCATCTGTATTGCCAAAATCTGCTGGTTTGCTGCCATGTGCAACACCACAGTGCCGACCTCCAAGCCTTTAAGAACTTAAGACTCACTTTGAATAAGTATTATTTTCATTTTTTCCCCTGCACTTGTTTTCAGGTGTAAGCAATAGAAAAAAAAAATACCAAACTTAATTTTGCAGCAGCAAGAAACAGCCAGTTAGTTCTTTCACAAGTAAACCATGATTTCATATTTGAAGCAAGAATAGTAATTCTAGAAAGGAAGAGAGCCGAGTACTATTCAGGGCTGAAACAGAGGGGATGTGACTATACATACTTTAAGAAGCTAAACCCAAGGATATTCAATTCTAATAAGTTACATGAAGAAGAAAGACTTCCCTACAAATGCACACTGATGGAGATTACTACTCCTTTGCTCTAGACCTAAGCCATCATTGTAAGATCAAACTGTTTAACCCATGCCAGAACATTTTACTGGACTAAAAATGTCAGGCTATAACTTTAAAGTGACTTCCTTACCTACTATTTTAATTTTACTATAATGATACCATTCATTGTTTCTTTGACACATTCGGAATATTTACATATTTTTATATCTAGTCTTTCATTCCTTTCCTGATTGTCTGCTCTGCTTTCACTCCTCAAGCATTCAGTTGTCAACCTGCTACAAAAAATAAAAAATTTTTACAGAAAGGGTTTTTTACAGAAAGGTTTCCAGAAGCTTGGTAGTTACCACATGTTCCACAATTCACCCCTCTGCTGACTCATAAAAATATAGGGAATATAGCTTTATAATGAGAGAGAAAAACATTATGATGAGCAATAAATAAAAGTGAATTAGGAGTTCAACAGATGTTAAAAAAAGTAATACAAAAAAATGAAGGCACAGGAAAAATAATAGTATTATAGGCAAAATTTTAAACCATCAAAATCAATGAATTTTTGCAAATGAATTTTGCTTTTTTGCTTAGGTTTTGGAGAGTGCAAAAGAGTGTAGCAAAACTGCACAGAAGGAAGGAGAAATAAAGTTTTCCATCAGCAGTCAGAATGTTGCCAAAATTGTATAAGGCATCCATTTTAAAATATACCTTAGCAGGTAGATGTTTAGAAACTCTTGTGAAATTATGCTCTTCAACCTATTTCCAAGACCCCTGTGTACTGCATTAATATTTCGTAAAGGAATGCAGGCAAATACTAGCAGGAGATAAGTGAATCATTAAGTTTTTTCATTTTAATTTGAAGCCTTCCAAGCAACCTCTACAGTACACATATCAGATTTAAATAATGAGATATTTTAATTAATTTGAACTTGGAACTTCACTTTGGATCACAGAAACCTTCTTAGAGGATGCTCAGAAGACCAGCACGGGGTAAAAGCAAAATATCACACCACTAGAAGTTCAAAGAAAACATATCTTGAGAGCCTTCTACAAAGACAAGGATGATTCCAAGGAAAACTAAAGAATGGGAAATTCATGGCAGGCTTCTGTATAACTGATTTGAAGAGTAGCCAGTATACCTGTCTTTGTGTCTACTATGACACAACAGGCTAGACAAGAATTATATACATATTGCATAAAGTTTATTAGTATGTGTAGTGAATTATTCAAAGTATATCCTTTTAAGTTTTGAAAGAACATAGCAAGTCTGAGCAACTCCTCCCTGTACACCTACACAACACCGTAAAAGATGTTATTCTGCTGTGTATCTACATTAGCTGAAACAAGAGTCTCGATTATACAGCCTAAGGGACAAAGGCAGACATTAAAAACCTAACTGCCTCCTGAAAAAGACATAGACCGGATTGTAACCGGCAACTTGCTGTCAGTTTGCAGAGACAACAATACCAAATGATGATGTACTGAAAAAAATTTCAAACATTAACATATAGAAATATCCATCATCTCAGTGTTAACAATTATTCTAAAATACTTTTTTACTAGACCATTCATGTCTTAGTATTTAATTTGGTTCTAACAAATCTACTAATTTATTTCAGTTAGCCTTTAAAACAATAAGATATCTTCTAAATTCCTTCTCTTATGCTTGCATTATGAAAGAGGAAGATGTTTAAGTGCAAAATACCTTTGTCCCACACTTTTGCTTTTATGTATTGTTACTCCGAAGAACAAATTACATTGTCCCACATGAACAAGATCTATTCTGACACAAAGCAAATAATAAATCTCTCCCTGTAATGAGTTCTACTTTCTAATAAATTCACTCATTATTTTAGTCTAGAAGATTAAATATTATAAAATTTATAATATGAAGCACAGACAAAATGTACATACATATATACAAATAAACTTTGGGGTTAAACCACATTTTGGTATTCGCATTATTTCACAAATAACGTCACCTTTATTTAAGCTGATCAGACCAGCATTTCTTTTCTATCAACTGAAGCAGCTAATTTACTTTCATTGACCACCCAGCAGTATAACCTAACACCTGCTTATTGTGATTCTCTCTGGCTAGACATTAAAAAAAAAGAAAGAACAAAAAAAATCCTTGTCCTCCCCCATTCTGTAATTTAACTTTGTACAAATGTAATCTTAAATTCTTCAATTCTCTGAGGCATTGTGTGAGTGGAAATGCTGGGATTTTTACAGCACCACATCTGTGCATGCACATTGTGATTAATATAAGACAAATCCTTCAGGCATATTGCAACTGATGCAGCAAAGCTGAACTTATCTGAAGCACTGCAAAATTATCTGGTTTTTTTTTTCAACTGCTAATTTATTTGTTCACAGCTAGACAGGTACAGAAGATTAAGCACTTTTTTTCATTGCTGTATGGAAGTAGAAGATGCACATATGGTGGTAAAAGGGCAGAGAACAGTGTTATAATAGATTCTAATATTTTTGGAAATAACTTGCTTTCCAGTCCTGTTCAATATTTTAAACAATTTAATATCCTTTAGAAAGTCTAAGTCATAATGTGATGAGGAATCCTATGTCGGCAAGTTTTCTTGGCTATTTTTGTCCCCATCTAAGACTATTTCTATTGCTCCATAAACATTCACAACCCCACCAAATGCGAGTTCATACTTACTGCTGAAAATCAGAAAAAGGAGCCAGAAACATGTTATGTTCAGTCTGCTACTTCATTTTGGGTTAACAGACTACAGTTTTGACAGTAGGGCCATCTGCTGTTAACTTTCCTTCTCATCATAATACCAGTCCAGTCAAAAGCAATTAAGTGTGTTTTGCCATTATAATATGTAGATAATTATGATAAATTACAGTTTTTAAATCAGTCTCAAATTATGCATATGGTAGGTACTTTCCTTGCAGTTACTGATGTAAAAAAATATTCCTGCATTTGCAAAATATTTCAGCTATTTTATTGATGATGCTAGTTCTGTAATGAGCTATCTACAAGGAAATTTCTTAGGCACAGAGCTTGACAGTCATTAGAAATCTATTTATATCTCAGCAAGACATTTTGCCAAGTAGATAGAGTCGTAACATTCTGCACTGCCATTATATAAAATACTCAGAAAATGGTCTATTTTATTGTGTCACAAAAATCAAAAACATATGCAAACATGTAAATAAGTAGCCAGAAGAATCTTCTAGGTTTTGTTACAACATGGAATTATTCAAGAGTCTAACATAGGCTAAAACACCTGATAAAAACACCACTTTAAGAACTATACACTAATGCTGTTTTCTGTCCAGCTCCCTTTGACATCGCTCAAGTGATCCCCAGGATTAGCCAGGCATAAATAAACTACAATTCAAAGTGGAGTCAATAAAAATTGTTCCTCTACTGTAACACTGGATTTATCTTTTCTGATGGAGGGAGTCATACTGTCATACTTTCTGTGAAGTTTAACTGAAAAATCACCACTGTTCATATATTTTTTAAACAATGTTTCCTCAGTATTCCCTTGCTAGTGAATGGACTTCTTGAGAAATAATCAGCCCCTACAATGCGACCACATGCTTTTCATGACCACACCAGCACTGAGCGATAATCCAGGACCCTTCATGCATCTGATTCTCGCCAGGAATGTGCCACCCGCTATGAAAGGTGGCTCATAAATCCTGAGCAGTACCAGTAACCGGCAGCACCTGAGTCATGGCAGGCCGCAGAGCAACAACGAAGAAGAGAGGAAGGCAAAAAAAAAAATGACACAGTAATGCCAGCAGCAACAGAATCAAATCTCAGCTCTGTTAAACGCACGGAGCTGGTGTCTGTCTGGCAATGGCCTTATCACCTTCTCCTCATTATGGCCACGCAGTGTTCAAATCAGAGAGATAAAAGTTGGCTAGAGATAACTATCAATTCAATCGACTTCAAAAACTTGCAGTCAAAGACATGACTGGTATGAGTTGATATTTAAATCTCTTCCCTCAGACAATGCGGCAGAGCAAGATTTCTGCAAAGCAGCGATACAGAAGGAAAACCAGTGGTCAATATACGCTCTGCTTAAATGTCAGCTAGCTGGCTCTTCAGCTGTGCTTGCAATAACCGTGGAGCTTCAGAAACAGGAGACACCAACAAAACAAGAGCAGAATATCCCCATCTGTGTCTTCTGATTCTGAGCAATTCAAGACAGGAAAGGATAAGATCTCTAGCTAAAAAGAATGGAGCCTTTCTATAATTCTGCTTGTCGAATAGATGTGTTTTCTCCCCGTATCCCTCTGGTAGCTGAGTCACTGCCGTTAACAGCTGCCAGTGCGTTACCAGACTTTTTTCTCCTTGGCAAGACAGGCAAATTGCTCCCCACAGAGCAGATGCCAGTCAGCATGGCGAAAGGAACTGTGCCGAGCATAATTTCTCTTCCCATAACACTAAGTTGTTTTCAAAATGTTTGGTTTCCATCAGACCACTGCTTGGGGTGAGCTGTTGCTTCTAGATTTGTTTTCTTTCGAGCATAACATTAAGTTGTACTGAATTTCCATAACCAATTAAGAAAATGCAGTGGATATTTTTATTTCAGAAGTGCTACAGAATTTAACAGACCATTCAACTGAAAAAGCTCTTGTTAAAAAAGCTATTGAAAACTTAATGTTTAGCTAATTTATGTTTACAAGATTAGTTTTGCAAGGTGTCACAAAAACTAAGTTTTACTACTCAATATAGTTCTGTACCAGGGATTTCACAAGAGGATATTTGGATTGCAAAGCTTCATGTCTAACACAAGAAGACATTGCAATTTTGAGTGGAGGGAGCTGCATGTAGCCTACAAACTGTGGTGTATAAACATACACACATAGAAAGTCTACCCACACCTTGGCTGCTGCTTCAAAAGAAAATTTTTTTGCCCTTTGTAAAAAATTCCATTTTCTGAATACAACCCAAGAACTGCAGTCTCTACGTGCCTAATAAACCTGAATCCATGCACAAGTCAGCCTCCCCTCAGTCACTAATGCAGGTGTCTGGTCAGAAGCATGCAGAAGGACAAAAATACTCACTGAAACTTTTCGGAAGCAGTAATGCTGATTTCTGCCTCCTTAAAAACCTATGTCAAGATCCCGAACAGCTAAACAGAAATGTAGATAAAATTCAGCAAGAAAAGTCTTCCTTTTAAGCAGAGAAGTTCTCAACATACTTTTACCACAAGTCTGCCTCAAAAAACAAATCTTACCACAAAATATAATTAGCACCATAGCTAGAACTAATGAGTTAAAGGAAAATTGACTTAAACAACACAACAAACTAAACAGACCTGGAGATGCCATCTCAGTGGGGATGTTTCAGTTTGGTTACAGTACTGTATGGGCATTTTTAGTGTTGCATGAATAATAATTGGCATGACTGTATTCCAACTAAAAAACACTAACCCCAAACTGAAGTTCATACAACTCTGGTACCTTCAGGTTACAGACAAAATTTTCCTTTCCTAGCACTCTCTGTTCCAGTTGTGGGCCAAAAGGTTGTCAAGGTAGTGAGCCCATCCACAAGCACGTACAAGAGGGAATACAATTTGAGGGGACCATGGCACTTGAGTAATTCCTCAGTACAGCCATAGGTGCCAGCACACACAAATCTAGTGAGGAAAAGGGAAAAAAATCCACCAAAAAGAAATTCTTTCACAGTTGTCCTCTAAAATACTTACAGTTGAGAAGTCAGAATGTTTATTATTAAACCAGGTAAGATACACAGGACAACACCTGCCACGCATTATCCACCATTAATGCCTAAGTGACCAGTTTGGGCAACTAAGGCAGAGTGAAGACATGCTCTCTAGAAAGCGATGTCTAGGTGCTCTACCTCAGCAGAACAAGAGCCTGGATCTTTGTGCATGCATCAAGAATGTAACTGGTCTTCAGCAACCAACTTGAGAAGTTATTTTTTTGGTAAGATGGAAAGTAGATAGGATGTTTGAGTGAAGCCCTGTTTGGCACTAATCTCTTCTTAAATCTAAACAGTGAGATACAAATAAAGTGGCAAATGTGAATTCTCTGAGACTAAACTTCAAAGATACCAGTCTTTACCACCTTCATTTGCATCAACTGTATTTTGAAATTTTGTCAATGTGCCTATTAATCTCACTTCCATGGCATTTCAAACATTTTCCACAAAGATCTACTGCAAGTTGTAGCATTTAGTAATGACTTAAAAACCCTGATGTTTTTGATTAAAAACATGAACTTCCCAATTTCATTCAACACTGAGGTCTGCTGTATCAAATAAGCTGTGGTGCAACTCTCTACGAGCACTCAGAAGGAACTATTAGCATTTAATAACCATCTTTAACTCTCTTCTGCATCTGCTCCCTCTCTTTTGGTCCACATTATCCCTCAAGAGTGGCTTCATCTGCCAGAATGCACCCTTCTGCCATGAGCCTGGCAGCTAAAACCCCTCACAGCGGCACTGTGAGGGAAGTACAAAGCGGGCTGGAGAAACCTGTGGCACAATCCTTCAAAAAGATACTGCATCAATCTTCCCAGGACTATCAAAGACAGCAGCTAACATGGGAGAGTGATGTCCAAGCACAGAGAACAACGGTAGGTAAAAAAAAAAAAAAAAAAGATGCTAAATTCACCTGTTTGATGTACATAAAAAGTAGATAACCTCAACATTATTTAAATGCCACTGGACTTGTATTGTTATCATCTGTTCTCACCCTCCACTGAACCAGTTATCTGCATTCCCAGGCAGCACAAAGACCTGGAAGCCCTCAGTGACGTTAACAGTGCAGTAAGCACCTCGCAGGCAGCAGTCCTCTCCCCTTTACAGATGGGCGTCTGCGATCACCAGACTTAAAACACACAAAACACTTACCAAGTTGCACGCTTGGGCACGAGACCTGTCATTTTTGCCCTCGGAGCACTGTGTATGCATGAAGTGCTTTGAGAGAAAGCGGGAATCGCTGAGTCCCCAAGAAAAATATTGTGAGTGTGTTATTGTCCCAAATCTATCGACTAACAGGATTTACAAAAAAAAAATCTACCTAAAAGCACAACTTGTTCAGTGTATCTTAGCATAAGTAACACTGAAAGTAAAGTCTCTACCTTATTCTGTTTTTAAACCTGTCCAAGTAACAAATGAAGGAACAAGATAATCACACATGAACAATTCTGAGGACATGAACAATTATTTTTTCATACTACAAATATTATGTAGAATAAAAGAGCAGAACTAAAAGATAAGTGGCTTTCTATGCAGGTCCTCACTTGCAGTGTCTTGCTTATCTAATGATTGTCTTTGAACATACAGGCATACAATGCAGCATCTCAAATACCTTCAAACCGCAGACTCTGCCTGCAAATCCTTCTTCTGAAGCAGAATGTCTTCTGGAAGAGGGTATCTTTGTTACTTTTGGAAGCCTGTTATTCAATGTCAGAAAATCCTAAATCTTTAAGCAATGCAGGAATGAGCAAGAAATTGGCTGACAATGCTGTCCTTTAACTCAGATTCAACGCTAGCCCTGGCTGTGCCCACTTCCAGTACATGGTAATATGCTAGCACAAGAGAAATGGAAATCCTCTGCATTCCTTCTACAATTTTTATAACATTGATTCAGATCCTTGGCAAAAGAAGCAGAAGCAGTAAAAGTAGAAATAATCACCCAGAGTATCTGAAAAGTAAAGATAAATTTCAGAACGCCTTACTCATGATTTAAAATAAAAATCTGCTGACATCTGGTATGGATCAGCTGGCTAAATTGCTTTGATTACTCATCCACAGCCAAGATCTTTTTTTATTTACTCATTTACTCATTTATTTCGTGGTTATAAAAATGTGTTTCATAATAAATATGGAGGGTGACAACACAATACTGATTAACAAATATGATGTTCTCAATTTCTTTAACAGATTTCAGTTTTTAAAAGGAATTGTGTGTCTGCAAAAATGTCATCCATGCCTTTGCTGTCACAACTTGTTTTTGCCTTTCTTTGGGTATGCTAAATTTATAAGTGTTGACAAAGTATTAAGAACTACAAGAAGAAAGTGTCTATGTAGAGCGCTTCTAAGAAATTGTATTATAAAGACTCATTCTCCTCTAGCACACAACAACCCTGAGCTGCAAATCACAGAAGGCTAAGAGACTGTCCTGGGGAAATACAAATGTAGGCATGTGTATGTTTACTCTGTGCTAAGCACCTACTATAGGCCACCAACAGACTGAGCTTAACAAATCTCTGGTCTGACCTAATATAGAATATCTGCACGAACCAATTTCCCAAAAGAAGCAGAAAGGACCAAAAAAACCCCAAACCCCAAATAACTAGTTCTTAGATGGAGAAGACTCAGTCGATGAACTGAAAAATATGAAAAACAAAAAATATTTGGGGTTGAAAGGGAATTCAGGAAGGTATGGCTCCTCACTCCAAAAAGAGCCAACTCTCATGGTAGACCAACTTGCTGAGGGTGTTACTGAGTTTTTAAGATCTCCAGAGTGGAGGTAATATAACCTAACAGCCTTTTCATCCAAAGATGTTGACCACCATCTTTTTTTTCTTTTTTTTTTTTTTTTGTGATCAAACTTCCCTTGCTGCAGCTTTCAGTTGCATTCTCTTCGCCTTTTAACAAGCACCTCCAAGAAGAGTCTTGCTCCAGCTTCTCTATAATCTCCCTTTAGACAATTGAAGACAGCAATTAGAGTTGCCCCTCGGACTTCTCATTCAGTCTTCCGTTCTCTAAACTGAGCCAATTCAGCCGTCAGCTTTTTATGCTTCAGCTCCCTTTTCATCTTGGTGTTCGGCAAAGCTGCTTGCTAGCCAGGCAGTCCTCAGCGTGTAGTGTTGCATGGGGTTGTTCCATCCTAACGGCAGGAATTTGCATTTGCCTTTGCTGAAGGCAAGGTTCCTCTGAGCCTGTTTCTTCAGCCTGTTGAGAGCACTCTGAATAGCAGCCCTGTGCTCCAGCAAATCAACCACTTTCCTCCAAAAGAGCAACACAGGAAAAACTTACTGAGATTGCACGCCATAGAATTATATAGGTTATTATGCAGATGTTAAGCAGTACTGGCTCCAGCACTGAGCCCTATGGAACTATTAGGTGACCAGCTGGACTTCAGACCACTAACCCTAAGCCTTTGAGCCCAGCAGTCAAGCCAGTTGTCCACCTACCTTATAGTCTGCCTAATAAGTATCTCATCAGTTTAGCCACCAAGATATTACTGAACCCTGAAGTCCAGAGTTCTAATCTTGCTATTCACCCTCCTCACTTCTCTGATGATCTTAAATTCCATCAACTCATGATTGCATAGCCGGGGCTACCACAGATCTTTACACTCCTCACCAAGCCCTCTTTACTCATGAGCAGCAGATTCAGCAGACCACCTTCTTTGATTGATGGGGCCAGCATTTGCATTGAAAAACATCCTCAACACATTCCAGAGATCTCCTTGATTGCTTGTGCCAGCAGATGTTGATAGGTCAAAGTCACTCACAAGAAACAGTGTTTTCAATCAAGCTTCCTCCAGTTCTCTAAAGGCTCCATACAGTTCCTTGGCTCAATCAGAGAGTCTACAGCAGATGCTCACTCACATTCATGTTGGACCCTCCTTTGATCTTGACCAGCTTGTTGCTCCTTCCAAAGTAAATCTGGCTCTGCAAATTCAAGCCACTATTTGGTGTGGAGCACAAGCCTGTCTTCCATCTTACCAGCTGGTACTTCCAAAAGAGTCTGTATTCATCTATTTATTGCAGCACACAATTTGTGTGAGCTATCCCACACCACATTTCTGTAACCCTAAAAAGAGACTGTGATGGTACACAGACTTCTTATTCCTCCTTTTTGCATCCTGTGCACTGTGTGTTTCTGTACAGGTACCTGAGACGGGCTACAAGGGAACGTGCGAAAGGCTCGCTTATAAATCTGCCATTTAAGTACTTCTCTGGCCCTCATTCCTGCACTTCTCTTTGGGCTTCGGCCTCCGTTTCCTGGTAAACCAAGGTTAAAGCCCTTCTCCCTAGATTAGCAAAAACAGTTGCACGTGCTAGAGAGCAACAACCCTACGATATTTAAGCCAGGCTGCTCACTTGCCCTCACTCTTACAGTCCTAAAGGGTACGTTGGACAATGTGAATCTAGCACATGTTGATGCAATGCTTACTTGAATCTGCAAATGACCTGAAAGGACAGTTCTAAAAGATACTAGCACCATGCAGCTTAATCAAAGCTTTTCGGACAGCTGTTCAAACTTAAGATCATATGTGAAGCATTCTTCCCTGAGGATGATCCTTACATCAGCAGGACATTAAATCATGCACCTATTGTTGAAGAACAGATCAACAAAAACCACAGAACTACAAGGTGTACGAGGCGCATGGCTGCTCTTGTGATGAATTACTGAAGTCACAGGAAGACAACAACTACAGGTGGTTTGCTTATGCAATGAGATAAGGATGTACATTACCCTTTCACCACATGTTCCAACAACGCTTCTTTTTCTTCTTCTTCCTACCTGCATGAAGCAGAATTTTCTGGAAAAGCTGTTGTTAAAAACAAGTACAGTAACCTGCTGAGTACTGAGAATGAGCTACTTTTATGTCTGAAATTTCCCACTGCTCCTAAACAGATTTGTGACTCCAAGCAGACTCATCTATCTCATTAACAAGAAGTACTATTAGGGGAAAGACAGAAACCTTTGAATTTAATTAAAATTCAAGTACGTTTCGTCTGAATGCACATTTTTATGTATGTTCTTACACAAAAAGGGAAGAGTATTATAAAGTTGTGTCTAGCCACTTGTTTACAGAGAAAGAATAATCAGCTAATATTTTGAGAGAGTGCCATGAAAACATTCAAATAGGGGGGGAAAAGGTACCAACTACGAAAGTTTGGCAGCTCCTGCTTATAGCTTATCTTAGCATGCCATGGCCTACTCCAAAAGTTATTCCGTGGAAAAAGATGCATCTTGATACCACAACTTCAAAGTGATCCTCAAATGTGTTAGGCTGGAAACAAAACCAGTTGAGGTGCAGAGGAGCGTGGAAATCCACTGACCAATCCTGACTCCTCCATAATCATTTGTGACTAGGAGGCTGCATTGATTTAAAATTCTTAATCATACAAACATATTTTTAAGTAACCTTTTAATCTCTTAGAGGAATACTTCACAGTTGCTCTAGTTAACTGGTAAGCTTTGTAGACTGCTTGCATAATGTGAAATACAAAGCCTAGCCACTGTAGGTTTTTTAATTATGTGCTCAGTCAATATCACCAAACCTGTGTTCCCATTTCAAAAGCAAAACTAATAAAAACATGTATTACCAAGAAAATACCTAGAGGGTGAGAGGAAGCTCATGAAGGTGTTGGGGAGAGAGGAGCAGGGGAAAAGCTTAAAGATTCCTTTTGCTACAGAAGACAAAGCAGAAAATCAAATCTAGAAGAAATAAGCATAGAGCTAAGCCAGAATGAGTTTCAATTGTTCTTTGTCTAAATTCTGAAGTATTTCTACCGACATCACTGAAAGCACACTCATCTTATTTTCCTTCCCCACAAAGTCCGGAAGGAGGGGGATTATCCAGGGAGGTTCCCTGGACTTAAGACAGTTAATGAAAAAATCTGCCCTCATGCTCAGTGTTGTACATTCTGTTTCGCACAATAGCTGACAAACACAACAAGATTCAAATAAATACCCACTTAGCCATAGATTCTTTAGCCCTACGAAAAACAAGCTGAATGCCAGTAAAAAAAAAAAAGCAATCAAACCAAACGCAGCAATAACAACTTCAGCGTTGTACGAGACCTCCTACTTCAGAAGCAAAACCCATTTGAAGAAGCCCATGCAGGTGGTGGGTCTCTCCTCCAGTCTGAGTATTACTACATTTCAGATGGGAGTTTTGAACCAACGTCCTGAAGTAAAGTCCCACTGACTTTTACTGCTCCTTTGGGGAAACAGTACCAAAGTGGAGACTTTTGTTTTGCTCTTGTTTTGAATTCATTTTCTTCAAGTACTTTCCGTGTTCTCCAATCTCTAACATGCAAAGTTACTGAGGAGACCCTCTGGTCACTCCTGCATGCCTGGTGCAGAGCAATTGCAAATTCCAAGAGGCAGAGCTACCAAGTCTGCCCCAAGACAGCTTCTGGAAGCACGGCTTCCATAGTCTGAATACAGTCACCAGTCTGCAACAAAGGCAACCCTACCTGAAGTTGGGAGAACATCCATCTCCAACTCAGAGCTTCATCCTTAGCAAGTAGAGTGACAGCCCTAATTTCATTTGATCAGGTTGCTACTGTGGCAGAATGGGAAAGAAAGACAGGGTGATATGACCAGCCCCATACTTAATGACAGTGCTGGTGGACTGAATAAAGCAGCACACAGCCCTGAAGTCACATCATGGACCCACCTGGCCTGTCTCTGGAAGCATGCACTGCCCAGTCCAAAGCACTCCATCAGTTTACCTACCCAATACATGAGAGGTGACATCAGTGCTAACAACAAGCTCCTGGACTGCAGTCACATTGTACCTTGTAAGTGGTGATATCCTAAAGTTAGACCAACAAGGTCCCAATGGCAGCAGAGGCCTGAGTGTTAGAGGTCAATATCCAGCTCGGAGGCCGTACTCCTAGAGCCCAAGATGACAAAGGCTGGAAGCCCAATCTCGTAACAGGTTACAGTCTGACCAGAAACAGCAGCAGCAATGATGTCCCTGTGATCTGTCAGGGTCCGACAGCCTTGAGATCCAGCACACCAGATCAAGTCCTGGTCAAGACAGCAGATCCAGTACAGGTAATGAACCTCCCAAACATCATTCAGGCAACATTCTTTTCTGGGTCGGATCAAGAGGCCATCTAAACCGGCAGAAAACAGCTCATGCTCAGAGAAGGAATGTAAGAAATAAGGCAAGTATGGAACGGACATTCTCAAGTCTTGCCTTCTGCCTTCCAGCGAAGACCATTGTTTCCTTTTCACTGTAGGCACTCTTCCCATGAAATTCTACCCCAACAGAGTGCACTGGAAGTTGACAAATACCAAACAAAACCCACAACCTTCTATCAGTTCCATGGCTAGAAACACCTCACCTTTACAGGAGTAACAACCTTCTAGTTCCTGAGATACAACACTGAGCCTCTCTTGTGCTGACAACACCCAATCAGTGCCACACTTGCACGAGTCATTGATTTGACAACTTAGTGGCATTCACATATTAGACACAGGCTGACATTCAACTGTAGTACCTAGTATTCCAAACAGGACACCTTATTTCTGGAAAGTCATCACTTTTTTCTAATGAAGACAATTGGCATGAACGTCTCTTGTACAAACAAAAGCTCTATGCCAAGGAACATACTATCCATTTTCAGAAGAAGCAGGACCTTGGGGGAAAAACAAAACAAAACAAAAAACCACAAAAAACCACCAAACAAACAAACAGCATACTGCACACATACCAAAAAAAAAACCAAAAAACCCCCAAAAAAACCCCAAACCAAAATGAACAAAAACACCCATGCACAATAACCAGGCTGTTTGTCCTGTTTAATTCATATGGCAAGCAGAGGGAAAAACAAAATGGAAAAGGACCAAACTTCATGGAGGCTTGGTCCCTCAAGTCAGGCTCCCAGAAACTTGCTCAACTTTTGCTTGCAAACTTCAGAATTCAGAAATCTTGGAAGTTTTCCACTGCAGCGAAAGGCAGAGCTTTAAAAAAACTACAAGACTTTAATTAGACACTGAGTAAGGTAGCCTTTTCCCAGCTCCATCCCCTAGGATATGTTCAAAGGGAGCCGCATTTCACACACTGAAAACATGAACAATTTTCAGCCCATGCAAACAGCAGTCTGGGGAAAGAGAGGAAAAGAGCATTAACTTTCAAGACTTTGCTTCTACAGTCTGACAGAATCAGGCAAGCTGAAAAACTCTACCAACCTATCTCTGAAATACACCACAACATTTTAATTAAAACAGTTTTGTGTTTGTGTCTTTGATCTAGGATCAAAGTGATCACCCCATATAAAGCTGAACCAAATATTCAGGTATTTCAAATGCTGAATGACAGGCCAACCGAGGATTAAAGGTCAGGCCAATAGCCTGAAACGTAGTAAAAAGAGACAATGCTAAAGAACACTTAGATCTTTACAAAACGCAAATAGCCTTCAGGCTTGCTGTAAGTTTACTCAAAGTGAGACAGCATTATCTATTCAAGTTGTGCTCCAGGCTGGATGCCTAAAGACAGGGTTGTGCTCATGACTATGGTATCAATTTGCTACATGATCTATTCCTTTGGAATCACCTACATTTCCCTACTGACCGGGAAGATTTATTCTGCAGTTTTACATGACTATCATGGGTCCAGTTCCCTACAGGATGTATATCATTTCACTTTGGGCTTCTCATTATCTGTCCAAAATGCTTTTGCCTGCTAGTTTGTTGTACAGCTGGAAATGAAGCTGAGGTCTCCTCAACAATCATGGTTGGTTCCTCAGGGACATATGAAATTGTTATTGCTCACATAATAAATTCCCTGAGTATAGCATATCACTGAATGCAAGAATGCTCTTTCCAATGATTTATTTAGTTGTTGACTTTAAGTTTCCCTTCCACGTAAGAGCTTTTTGGGTTTTTCAATCAGAGATAAGCAAGTCTGAAACTGAAAAGTTCTTCTAGTTTAATACTGGGTTATCAGATAGGCAGAGCATTAACAATAATTCATTAAGGACCACTCATGCCTTTAATTACCACGTTTTGATTGAGATTGCAACAACCAGCCCAGCCTTTATCACAGGTTTGTCAGAACAACTAAACCTGAGCAGTAGCTTTGCCAACATGTCCCAAATCTCTCTTCCACCAATGCTTTTTGCATTATCTCCTGCCTGCAATTCGCATCATCTGTCTGCAACAAACCTCACTCAGCTACTTGTGATAACAAGTATTTCTCAGTATGGCATCATAGGAAATAATTAACAGTACTACTCCTTGCATCAAGCTGATACTATAGTACTATTTAAAGTTTTGTCTGGTTTCCAGGGAGGGTGGATATTCACACCACTGAAGCTTAGGCGCTTATGTAGGCAGCTAACTTCCTGTGGCTCCTCAATACTCAACAGAGAAAGAAAGGTTTCTCCGGGAATAAATTCAGAGCAGAAACCCAGTATAAGCACTTTGCAGAAACAATTTCTTCTAGAAGTGATGAAAACATAAAAGGAGCACAAGAGAAACTAGCTGACTGAGGCTAGGTGGTTCACACTGGAATACAGAGAAACAGAAAAAAAATCTCATTATATCATACCATCTCTGCAGGCTGGCAGAGTTCAATAAATCAGACTTTTGATATGACTGGATTACTGTCTTCTCACATTCTTTGAGGAGTCTTGCTCTCTGCAATTCTGAATGATGGCCACAGGAAATAGATTTCATGGATATTTTGATAAAAAGGTAAACAGGGGTCATATTCTTCCAGCACAGAAATGATAACATTTATCTAGTGTTTGGCTTCTGTGGCTATACAATTTAATTAACCTTATGGTAACATCAGCGTGATCTGCGGTAGAATAAAAGATAAGGCTTCATTTGTCTCACTAATTTCAATTTTACTGTGAAGTTTCAAAGCAGTGCTTGGGAAAGTTGAACACAAAGAGTCTGATCATATTGTATGAGATTCCTGAACAATACGAAAAATTACTATGAATTACGTTCAATATGTGAACCACTGATCAACTACATTATTTGTTATTGTGTCAGTGTAAGTGGTATCTTTTAATGTTATCAACAAATAAAGCTGCATTGTGAAAAGGTGATAATGTGGCTTTATGTCATCCAAGACTTAAGGATTCATGGGTGCTCAATATCTGGACAGCTACTAATCTTATTTGTGGTCCTGAATTTGTTTAGAAAGTAGATATCTTTAAGATAAGACTTGGGTTCTTGACTTCATTTTATGTAAATCATGAGATTACAAGCACGAATTATGCATTTTGCAGGAGAGATGCTTTTACGACAGTTTGCTCTATGAAGAGCAACAGTAACACAATTCACCTTGGGAACACCTGAAAGTTAGCCACCGCATATCATGAGTAATTCAGACTAAGTGGTGGACAGAATGGAGATCTTCCTGTGGAATGGAGATTAGATCTCCAGTCCTGTCGATCTTCAGAGCTTCCTCAAACAAAAGATTTGATGATTTTCTGGTATTATTCAGAGGGTTCAACATTTTCCAGATGAGTTATGTTATTCAGGAATTTGTTATGGTAGCATTCTGAGATGTCTTGCTCCTTATCTTTTATTCTTTTTTTTTTAAAAAAAAGAAAAGTCAAATCTTTTAATTAGAGGAAAAAAGAATAAACTTTGACATTGTTAGATGTCTTCAGTTTCAGACTAAGCCAGCTGATAAGCATTTGCTCAATTCTTGCCCAAAACACTTCTGCATACAGCTATAAAAAAACATTTCAGATTCAGATGAGTTGTAGAGCATGTAACAATCCATAATCCTGGCTATAGCAGCTGACATTGCCGTATCTGTTCCTCCATCTGGTAAATGGGTAGAACCATACCAATCTTGCAGAAAAAATGAAGAAACTATTATGATGAAGAGGAAGACGTTGTCATATTATAATGAATTGGAAGAGGGAAGATTTAGATGAGATACGAGGAAGAAATTCTTCCCGGTGAGGGTGGTGAGGCAGTGGCAGAGGTTGCCCAGAGAAGCTGTGGCTGCCCCATCCCTGGAAGTGTTCAAGGCCAGGCTGGATGGGGCTGTGAGCAACCTGGTCTGGTGGGAGGTGTCCCTGCCCAGGGTAGGGGGGTTAGAACCTGATGGGCTTTAAGGTCCCTTCCAACCAAACCACTCTATGATTCTATGAATTTCCATTAAGTCATATGAGAAATAAAGAAGTTGAAACACTTCACATACTGATGTATAAAGTATCTTAGTTACTCTTTCAAATGTGGATCACTTGTTACTACTTTTAAAATACCTCAGCTGATACTTAATACATAGAAAGGAAACAATGTGCTAATACGAGACATAGCATATCTCAGATCTCTTCTTTCACCCAAGACCTCTTATCTTCTCCAAGTAATTTTTGGAAGAATAGTTATTTTCACTCAGAGTATTTTTAGGAATATAAATTGCTGTAATACAAGGGTTGCTAGCCAGTGAGATCAGATGTGCAATCTGCCTAATACCATGTGCTGGATATAGATAATAATGTGTTACACCTTCTTTCTAGTTTTAATTTTGTCTGTGGATTTGTAAGGCTTGACTCTTCTATGACTGATGTGATTGCAAACATACGCCTTAACTTCCCCCCGCCCCCCTCCCCCCCAAGTGTTTTTCATTGCTTGTTACAGAAAAGTGAGTGATTACTAACATTTCTTAAAGGAAAGGCTAGGAGAAATGGGAAATGCAACCACAGAAGTGCCATAGTGGCCTGGAATAATTTCAGGAGGGAAATGGAATGCAAGGCACAAAACTTTCTATACTGTATTATGAAAGTCTCTTCAGCACAACCAAAGCATAATCAGAAGCTCACAAACATTACTGTAGTCTTTTTGGATTAATTTGCAGTCAACGTCTGGTCATCAGTCAACAGAAGGAACAATTTCAGGAACAAAAGAACAAGTCAAGGACCTTAAACTTATTGTTCTTTGAGCAACTAAACTAATTAGCCTGGCATCCTCCATGCCCCTCACAATCCCCAGTTTTCCTTCATATTCCTAACATCTGTCATTGTAATAGTCCATATCGTCCCAACATCCCCAGAGCCACGCCACTATATATCCAAGTTTATTCCCAGACTTCAACACAGCACTCTTACCTCATTCCCTTTTCCCCCAAACAGTGATGCATCTAGCTCCTTCCAACAATACATACTGAAAACAAAGGTGGTAAGAGCAGAACTCTCCCTTCCTTCTTCACAATGGGGACATTAACATAGGTCTCTGCTCCATGTCAACACCAATTTTCATACAACCTCTAAGACCTCAACAATTTTAAGATCTTGCTTTAAATTGGCCAAAAGATCCCTAAGGTATTAGAGCACAGATAGAGATGGAGTAATGGCATATGCCTCATTTCCTTAAGCAGGCAGGCAACAAATTAGATAAAAGGATGCATTTTACAGAAAAATGCTCATGTCATTGCTGTCTGCCATCTAATATTTTTAAATTTACAACTTTTGTCCCCAAATGCACACCCATTTAAAAAAGGCAGACAATGGAAGAATGTCAAAATGAAAATATTCAAGAAGGTTTCTTAAGCATAGTGATGCACGTCCCAACAGTATGAGGCTAGTTAAAATAAATAAATAAATAACATCAGTAATATTTAGCTACATAACAGCAGTAAAGTTACCAGTGATATGCTTTGCCGCTTTGACAGTAACTCAACATAAAAGATTTTTTAAAAATGTTCCCTGTCATGTAAATGAGCTAAAATGCTGCTTCCTGAATAATAAAATATTTGGACCTGCTATGCTACAGCAAGTCCCTATAAACAGAATATGCAGTTAACAATAAAGATAATGGAAAACTGACACCTTATACACTTTGTTGTTTTGAGCTGTTTTCTGAAAGACTAGAGTAAAACACTGTATGACACTGCAGGGAAGACCAAGAAAAGGACTCAGCAATTAAATTTCCCAAATGAATGACATTTTTGACATTTCTCTTCCCTTAAGAAACTTCATGACTTAGGGTGGGTTTTTGTTCTGTTTTTCCCTAGGAAAAAACAATCATGATGATAGTAATTGGTAAACAGATGAGTGAGAAATCCCAGAAGCAATATCATATTAAAAGGCCACATTGGATATTACTGAGGCATACAGCTCTATAATATTTTTGGTTGACTCATAGATGTTTATTTTGCTCTTTTTTTTTCTTTAAAGAAAACTTTCCAGAAAACAAGAAGACACATTAAGAAGGTCTCAAAAGGTCATTTAATCCAGCCCCTGCCCCTGGTAGGATCAATCACCTCCGCTACAGACATCTGCGCAACTTCTCCAACCAAGACTTCCAGCAGCAGAGACCTCACAGCCCTCCCCAGGTGTTAGATGAGGTTACTCCCCTCACTTTCACAAAAGTCCTTTCCTAACATCTAACCTGAATCTCTCTCACTGCAATTGAACTCACTGATTCTTCTAGTCTCAACAGGCCTTGTAACCTCTCCTTTTCCCCCCTGTTCTTACCTTCACAAGTCTGCTGTTTGTCCCATCTTTCTTGAAATTCAGTGCCCCAAACTCGATACACCAGCTCAGCCAAGATCCTATTATACATAATGTAATGCTATTTATAATTTTTATTTTTTTAAACAGCAGAACAGTGTTGATTCATAGTTAGTGTAGTATCCCATACAGTTGTTATAACCTTTTCTTCAGTTTTGTCTAAGCAGGTGTTCCTCCACCTTGTATTTGTGCAGTCAATTATTTCGAAGCATAGCACACTGCAATAGCCCTTACTAAATTTCACCCAACTTCTTGTAGACTATTCCTCCAGCATGTTTGTCCTAACCCTGCCCTCCAAAGTTCTTCTTGCGGCTTCCTCCTCACGATCACCTGCAAAGTAAGCAAGTGTTCTCAGCAGACCCAAACTAAACCCTCCAGAAACACATTCAGCCCCCTATTCAATCGCAGATGCTTCACACAATTAGTCTACACGGTTTCCTAACTACTGGTTGATTCAGCTTGCAGCTGTTTCATCTACCATGTATTTCTTTTGCCTGCTTCTAAGTGCAGCATGCAAAACAAAGTGTCCAGGTGTTTAAGGCAAGATGCATCTCATCTACAGCTTCTCTGACATCTACAAGGCCTGCAACTTTTATAAAATTAAATTAGACTGGTTTGACAAGACTTGCTCGCAATCAAGACACGCTGTATTTTTGGGGTTTTTTTCAAAGTATTTGCCAAAGATTGTGAGTTCCAGGACTTTTATTGAATTTAAGTTAGGTAAATGTCTGCAATTCTCCGATTCTTCTCTTTCACTTCCATTCTCTTACCATTTTCCACCTTTCTGAAAATTCATCCTCCCTCAATGTTTTCTTGAACATGAATATTTCACCCTTTTCCCTAAATGCTTAAGGATGACGTTCACCAGGATCAGCCACTACAACAGCAATCTTTCTCTTCCTCTTTCTACCCCTCTGTCATTTACAATAATCATGCTAACTACAAGGGAAGATCACCATTAAATCCCTTTTTTCCCTTTTAGTCATTACCCATACACTTCCACACTCAAATTCAGCTGCAGTCTGGACGTCAGAGCAGCCGTGTACAACCTTGATAAACCAATGTGACTCCTATTAATAAGGCAATATAAGTATTTAAGCCTCTGAATTATTTCACCAAATTTGTTATAGCATACAACTTTGACTACCTAATAAGGATTTCAGTTCTTCCTCTTTATTTCTTGCACATCTTGTATGGCATTTAGAAATTTAAGACAGGCAGCAGACTACTGCTTTTTCCTCTCCTCTCCCCCATGAGCCCATCAATCATGAACTAGACACCAAGATATCCTGAGGTTACCAATGATAGACACTACTTTAACATCATTATGCCATTTTTACAACACTTCATTGTCTCTCACATCAAGTTTTGCAGAAGAGATAAAAGCCACATTCCCATCCTAACCACTAACTCAAAGTAATCCATAACCAGCATCGTTCTAGCTCACCTACCAAATCAGAGTTTAACAACAGCAACTCCACAAACAAAAAGCACAGCTGGACAACACAAGTGTGAATCTTGGCTATAAAAGCAGAGTCCCCCCCCAAATCAGCACCAGCCTCTGATAAACCAAAGGAGGTTATCACCGCCAAGAAAGGACACACACAAACCATATCTATGATGCTTTCACCTTGCCTCGCCTCCTCGACATACAAGAATTCTCCTTTTCTTTTAAGGCTCCCAGGCAAGCAAACTACATTTGCTGCGCTCTCTCAAATGTAAGCAGACAGGAACATTGTCCATTGAAAGTGGACCGGATTAGCAGTAGTCATTTTGCAAAGACCATGAAGACCTCCAGAACTAAAAATATAATTCTAAAGTAACTCTCTCTCAAGAGTATAACCGATTGTAATTTGATTTTAAGTCCTATGAAAGTATGTTGGAAAAACTAAACCATCTGTCTTCTATTTTTGCTGTTAGAAAAACATAAGAGGAAAGAAAAGTAGGGCTCTGTTGTTTTGTTGGGGCTTTTTAACCTTGACACTTCCAAGAAACCATATTCCAAAGAAACTTGCTCAAATTACTTTAAATCTGTCAAAAAAAAAAAAAAAAAAAAATGTGTCACAGCCCTGGACCTTACTGTTACTATTGACTTTTAGAAACACATAGAGCTTATTATAGATGCGCTTAATTATGACTTATTGGTCTCTCTCTGGAAGGAAATGGGAGACCTGGTTACCCGGGACAAGGAGAAGGCTGAGGTACTCAGTGCCTTTCTTTGCCTCAGTCTTTACCAGCAAGTGCTCCAGCCTCACTGCCCAAAGGCAGGGACTGGGAGAATGAAGATCTTTAAGGTCCCTTCCAACCAAACCATTCTATGATAGTGTTATTTCC
>NW_009616344.1:93804-121033 GCF_000690535.1 Cariama cristata
TACACTACTTCACACACTACATTGCAGAATAATTTACAGTGAATTCTCCTAGGATCTGAAACCAATGTATATATGGACAGTGAGAAGAACCTGTGAGCAGTGAGAGGTATCAAAGAAACTTTTTTCTAACAGAAAAAGCATATATGCATTTTACAAGTATTCACAAAACCCACACTAACTAGAAAGAGTGAGAGAATGCATATGGACGTGCATGCACAGATCCCCATCTCATTTTCTTAGTAATGAACTACCTTGTTGGGAATTCATAGCAACAGCCATTGTTCTCACCTGTAGGCTTCTGTGTCTCTTTAGTGCGTGTCTAAGCTCATCCTTTTGTAAACTTGTACTAGATCACTGTCCCAGTAGAAAATGTGTCCAAAAAAAAAAAAGTTCAGTTTGGAGGGTAGGAAAGAAACCTCTGCACTGATTGCAGTCTCCAGTACGAGGATATCACAAGCCCGTAACTCTGCACATGGTCTAAGTTTAGCTATTATCTTTATTCTCTTTATATTTCAATTTCCAGTGGTGCTGCGATACACAAAAACAACCAGCTTCAGTGGAATTTGGGGTGGCCAGTATAACAACCACTGTTAAAACATGGATCTTCAGGAGCCACGTTAACTTTGCATATCCAGTACTGGCAGGGTTTAGGAGATTTGTTAGCTGATGGACACAGGAAATTCAACAGAAAACTGAATTCCTTCTTGTCTTCCCCTTCCTTCCTCTCTTCCCCTAACAGAAGACATTAAATTAAGTTTACGTATGAAGATACTGATTTTAATAGTTCTTTGGGAAGGGAGGAAGGGTTCCCTCTTGTTTTCAGTAATACTTTAATACTGTAATTCAGAAAAAAAGGCACAACAGCTTACACGACAGATACCAAATAAGGCAATGGCAACAACTTCCAGGAATTAGTAATAGCCAGATCTTTCTCCCCTGCAAAAGCAGGGCATATGTGAATTGCTTGTTCGTTTAAAGTAGCACCATTTCAGCCATATTCTTTCCTATGATTGTCTCAGCCAACAAGATGTACCTGTAGTCTTAAACACAGAATCACAGAATGGTTTGGTTGGAAGGGACCTTAAAGCCCACCCAGTTCCAACCCCCCTGCCATGGGCAGGGACACCTCCCACCAGACCAGGTTGCTCACAGCCCCATCCAACCTGGCCTTGAACACTTCCAGGGATGGGGCAGCCACAGCTTCTCCGGGCAACCTCTGCCACTGCCTCACCACCCTCACCGGGAAGAATTTCTTCCTCCTAGCTCACCTAAATCTTCCTTCCAGTTTAAAGCCATTGCCCCTTGTCCTACCACCCCATGCCCTTGTACAAAGTCCCTCCCCACCTTTCTTGTCGGCCCCTTTAGGTACTGGAAGGCTGCTCTAAGGTCTGCCCGGAGCCTTCTCTTCTCCGGGCTGAACAACCCCAACTCTCTCAGCCTGTCCTCGCAGCAGAGGTGCTCCAGCCCTCGGATCATTTTCATATGCAGTTGAAACATGAGGCCAGCTGAACCTTAGCCCCATAGGTAGGAAGCAACCTGAACCGATCCATTTGTTTACCAAGAAGTGGGAGGCCATCAGATTGCCTCTACCCCACTGGACGTGGAAACAGAGAGAAGCGAGCTGCCTGCTTGTGGTGGTAATTAATTATACAAGCATGCCCCACATAAACCTTCCAGGAGAATTCTAACGCAGATGCCCCCAAAATCCATTCGCAAATGCTGTTTTATGTTAACTCCCCAAAACACGCAAAACTTCATCAGAACTTAAAATGGAAAACGCAATTGCCATTAAGCAACATAACTTCACTGTTAATACTCTCTTCCTTTCCCTGAATCCCAAAGCCAGGTAAAAGATGAGCTTTTTGCAGATTTCTACCCTTTCAGTTTTTTTTCTTTTGTCACTGCCTTAGTATTGCCTCAATATAACTACTGTATTTGGGGTTTTGTTTGTTTGGTGTTTTATAAAAGATGCCAAGGTCCAATATAATTCAGAATATACCAAAACCATAAATATTAAAAATAAAAAACTAAATTATATGCAATATTCTATACTACCAGCAAGCATCTTTCTTCTTGCTATGTATGTAGCCTTTTATTAAAATCTAATACTAACACCAGATTAATGTGACAGCGATGAGTATACAAACCAAGTTACAAAGGAAATAAGCTTTTATTACTTTTCCAAACATACAGCTAGCTTAAAAGTAACAGAGGGATGATGAAAACCACTGGGGGGGGGGGGGGGGGGGGGAGAGAGAGAGAGAAAAAAGGACAGAATCCACAAAAGAAGAGTGTTTCTGGGAAAAATATTCAAATTGTTAAACAGTTAATTGGATTGCCAGGCTTACAGTTAATACAGCAATCCTCCTTACACAAAGTCTTTACTTCAGCTGTGTATTTCCCCGTGTACAAACCAAGTATAAGAGAATTTCAATAAAACTTTTCTTTAGCATTTGAGATGTTTCAGTTCTTATGATGGAGATATGCACTAGCACACAGTACCAATACAGACAAAACCCAGGACCAATAACAAGAAATAAAAGTGGATTAGTCAGATGCCAAAAATATGCATAACAAACCACGCCAAAATAGGTTTGGTCCTGCTGGAATTCTCCAGGAGTGCTATGACTTCAAATGCAACAGTTGCAGAGCTCCAGCTGGAAGAGTCCTTCTCAAAATGTCGTTAGACATCACAGAGTGAGTCATTCTTTAGTGAACATTAATGATAAAAAGTTTCAGTGCTATTAGTGAAGTCGAACGTTAAACTTCTTCTAAACCATTAAACAGATGTTCCAGCCTTTATACTAGCATGACTTTTTTCCTAATTGCCTCAATTACATCGTACTAGGACCCTGTTGTTCCTGCAACTCTGCACAGGACTCAAACTTCAGCCAAAACTTTTCTCATCTTCTTCCACCTCTGCAGTTCCTTTTGCTGATTTCCTCGCAGAGGGCAAGAGCAGCTAACATCTACGCTGCTAACGAAGCGGGGTCTCAAAAGGAGATGAAGAGACAAGGCTACAGAAGTGAGAGCAGCAGAGGAAGGAGGAACACGTTTCACAGGTGGGTCTGAGCACCGGGAAAGCAGAGTGGTGGGACGGGAGGAAGCACCTAGCAGAAAAGGGCCAGACGTAACTCCAGGTAACCTGTTTACATTTAGTCCCACAAAAAAAATTGCCCTGGGAAGGAACTACTCATTGGCCTGGGTTAATGGCCTGTTAATCACAGAACAGCTCTTTAGAACGAACTATAATTAAGCCTTTTCTCTCTTTTACTCCCCCTTGCCCTTAAAGACTGCACATCTTTCTGCCCCTTGAGAGCCCCATGAGGCTGGAGATGAAACCAACAGAGTTCTTTATTTTTAGAAGACATGACTGCGAATGGCTTCCAGCTGAAATATTAGAAATCTTTTCAAGTAAAGTGACTTGATATGACTCATTTGCTAATGTCATAAGCCCTGTGGCACAAAACATCTTTAAAAAGATAGTTTTGTCTAACTGCTTATTAAGTAGAGTCAATTTTTATATTACTATGTTTTTATTTTCCTTCAACATCTCAAATAATCTCATTTCTCAACAATTAAGCAGTTTGTTTTAATATACTCCTGATGATTTAAATAGGAAACAATACAAGCAAAAGGGTATAATCTTTATTAGGTCATTGATAGTTTCAGTAGGTTGCAGTAAATTAAAAATTTCATTATATGCAATTAAGCAACTTCATTAATATAATTGCCATTTTCCTCACTCTTTTGGTTTAGTATATTTAGTATATGCAAATAATTATATTGAGATATACACGCATACATGCACATACATATGCTTTCCATCTACTATCCCTACACTACTTGTAGGTAGAAATCAGTAATGGGCTTCTGAGAGCCAGTTAAGAAACTACACCTAAAAACCAGCTTCCCACCAATAAAAGCTGCCCATCATGGGCAACAGTGTAAGAACGACCCTCACAGCTGTGTAAGCAAAACACATGGGAGCATACATGTGCCATACCGGCTCATTACTACTCATTTTCTTAATAAAGCAGAGCCTATTTTTTTTCTAGTTACAGTGCCTGGACAAAGGTCATAACCTGGACTGAAATCTGAAATGCCGCGCCACGGTACAACGTCGCTCCAATAGTTGATAGAACATTCATCTGTCCTTGGCAACATGAAGTTTTACTTTGCAAAAGAGGGAGCTTTGTTATGAAACTAGTCAAAAAAAAAAAAAAAAGTCCAAAAATGTTATGATTGTCTATCTTGCAGAAGGGAAGCAATTTTCAGCCAAGTAATTGGTACATTTTCATAGTGCATTATGTTTCTCAGAACATGTTACTGTAGGTGGAGATTAGCATCCCTTTTCTTCAAGAGGAAAATTACTTGTCTTCTATAGTGACTGGAGCTGTCATTCCAAGAGCTGACAAATGTTAACGATCTCTGGAGTTGTTCTTTACAAACACCTCAAAAATAAATAAATATATTCAGATCAAGGACCCAATGACCAAAGAAAGGTTATAAATAGAAGGAAAATACCACAGTTTGAACATTCATATGCATCATATATCCATCCATTCCAACGTAAGGAAAACTATTTTAAAATAGCTTAATTATCACATTAACAACTAATACTGGACTTTGCCAGAGAAAGGACACAGAAATATCATTTATTAACAAAACAAAAAGTTTGCTGTACCTTCCATTTTGCAGATAACATCAAAGAAACAAAATTAGACAAGAGTTCCATTTGCAGCCATCCAATCTATTAATCCGTGCAGATTAGCAAAACCCTTACATCTGCATTTAGAAAACTGTACAGATCTTTTTCTTTACATTATATTTTTGTTTTTCTTCATCACATTCTCACCGCAGTTTCTTGAAAGTGTTTCTAATGCTTGCAACAACAAAACATGAAAGTGAACTGCATTATCCCACATGGTGAAAGCAGATCCACAAAGTCCAAACAAACCAATTTGCTCAAATTAATTTATTAAACCACAGTAACTACTCTAATTTGTTTAAACTATGATGCCAACACCCCAAGACACTGTCTACAACACACCTAAACATTTAAAATTTCAACAATAAAACTCATCTTTGTTTAAAAAATTTATAGCAATACACTCATATACAGAACATAAAAAGACACACAGATACTTTTCATCCTTTGCAAGAAACTGTCAATCACAAAACAAGGTGCTTTACTGAGATTTTGACTGAGAACCTGCCTTTCTCTTACCCTTTCCATAATATTTCAGAATAGCAGCTATTAAAATCTGAACCAAGTGCTAAAGCTGCTTTTCTCAAGTTGAGACTTTTGCTAGGAGCCAACTACAAACATGTCAGAAAACCTTAGCTAAAATTACAACTATGCACAATGTAGGACCACCTTCAGAGAACTATAATCTGAACTATAATCAAAAGAATAGAAAAAAATTAGCAGTCAACACAACTCATTAATGTAAAATCCAAAAAAGTAGGAAAGAAGGAACAGACTGGGAGATTCTCATTATACTTTCAAAACTTTTCATTTGTCAATCTCCCAATGTAAAGCAAAGATATAATTTTAATATAAAATTAGTGCCGTATCAGATGAATAACAGAAATATAAATAGATCAGCATAGCTACTAGTTTAGCCCAGGACTATAACTAGCTCTTTCAAACGAACCAAGAAGCGTACCACAGAACTCTCAATGCATTTAAAGAATCTCCTTCTTGGAAGAGATGGACCTTCTTCATGCTGCTCACAGTTAGAATTGAGCATTACCTTTGAGGACACGATCATCATGTGATGGGCTCTGCCCGACACACAACTCCATATAAATCCATAGAGTCTAAACAATGGGATTTAGCAACAGCTGACTGAAAAATAGGCTGTGGGAAAGAGAGGTCAGAGGACTTAAGATATAGTGACTTCAGTCTTACTACTAAGTTAGTATCTCGATGATAAAGAGGACAAAGTAATATTGATTGAGGTCATGCAAACAGGCAATGTTTTCTAGGGTCAGACTATACCTGCTTTGTGTGGTTAAACAAGAAAAGGACAGCTTCAAATCAAGAACTGCAAAATACTCCATTGGATACAAAGCAGAAATTCATGTTTCCTTAACCCTTCTTCACCTTCTCCATTAGACGGCCTGAAGCTTCCCACCAGATGCAGTGCCTGACTTCAGCATTTCGTTCAGTTACAGTGGAGACAGATCCAGATTAGATCCCCTCATTCCACAGGTGGAAGGGACTCAAGGCAGCTCACTATGGATGAGCTACACCTTACCCACCTAAGAAGCATGTCTTGTGGATCTTCCCACACTTAGCCTAATCCTGCAAAAAAAACCTAAATCCTGCAAAGTTTAAGGAACAGAATTATTCAGCGGGATCAGACTTCTAGTAGAAAGGTAAAGACATCCAAATTTTTCTTCTGCTGATTAGATGAAAATGGGAGAACAACCTAGACCATTTAAGCCTCTGAGAGGTTAAAATGAGCAGAGAAAGGAAGGAAGCTGCGATACCTTATCAATCAATGAAGGGTCATCATTTTCAAAGTAAAAGTAATTCATGAAAGGATGAATATGTATTGTAGAAAATAATTATGTAATATAATATTCAATATTATATACAGAATACATTCTGACATTATACAGCTTAAGAACCTGAGAAAAATACTGACTGTTTCTCCTAAAGACAGAATGTCACATCCATACAGCCAAAACTATTTTATGGTTTTTACATCCTTCTTTAAGTAGGGCTGGGATTATTCCTTAACTGACTGAAGCCTGAACTACATTGCACGCACTGACCTGGCACAACGCCTGTTACTAATGTCTTTCTGATCATACAGGTTCCTTGTTTGCAAACAAAAACAGCTTTTTGTCCTCAGTTGTGGTGAGGTGCCAATTTAACTTATACTGGAACAAGGAAGATGTGGGAGCAAGCCAAAGTTAAAACTTTCTGATACTAAACAGCAGGTTGCCTGATGTCTTCAGGATTAGCATTTAGGTTCACTGCAGCTCAACTCATTTTGTATCAGAGGAGATTTATATCAAGCAGTGGGAAGCATGTCATCTTCTGGTTCTGTCTTACAGAATTACCATCAAGAACACAGATTATAATAAGCAACAAATAAAAGCATAGTTAGAGGAACATTTCAAGTGCTATCAAAACTTGTAAAGGTTACTCTGGTGCTAGAAGTATTTTCTAAACATCTCACTCCTTGAGGTACTTCTCAAAATGAAACATTTTCTTTTCTCTTATAACTGAAGTGTTCGGTGTAGTGGAATTTTACGCACATGCAAGCCAGTATCAAGCTACGTAATTTGCTTTGTCTTATGCCATTCTGAAGTAAAATTTACTGTTCATTTGTCCTTTTGTTCCCACCTTGGGCTGAGATCCCAAAAGGTGTAACACGGTCCCAACTGCAAACATTCACAAGGGCATTTTGATGATCTCTCATTTGGAGATCTTGGTACACACCATGTCCTCACTTACGTATTATCTTAGAATGGTTTGGGTTGGAAGGGACCTTTAAAAGCCATCTAGTCCAACCCCCACTGCCATTGGCAGGAATATCCTCCATATTATGAAGGCGGCATCATTTTTTCTTCACAATTCTCCCCCCTGAAAATAGGTACTTCTGCTTTACAGAAATTGAAATTTATGTTTGAAAGATCAAGCTTGCTTCTTTCTTTTATAAACAACACAAAAAACCATCCTACAACAAACTTCCACCACCGCTGAATTGACTTCAGTTGGATCAACAACAGTTCCAAGGATTTCCTACCAAACCTTCTCTTCCATTTCATCTTCATTCTAGGGAGGCAGGAAAGTCTGTCAAATGCTAACTATAAGCAGTAAATTCAAGCTTAATTTTACAATAGGCAGTCTATGCCTTTATCCCAGGAACTTGCACCTCATTTTAGATAACATTACATTTCTATCTCACACACAGTCCTAGAAACTACAACTGCGCTCCTACTTCCTATCAATGAATACAGGTTGGAATGAAGATGGCAGAAAACATGCTGTCATCTCCTTGATAACCACTTAAGGTATAACCCCTTATTTGAGATAATCTGAGCCCTAAGCAGAGAGACACAGGCTGCCATTTTAGACCAGACTTGCTCTCACATATCACAAATGAAACGTTTTTTTCCTAAGGTATATAAAAAGTTTTTCAAAGATCTGAAGTATTTAAATCACAGAAGCATGAGATGAAAAATGACAACTCTCCAAACAATAACAACAAAATATATTATTTTTTTTAAACATAGCCAGGTTAAAAAATGGCGCTCTCATCAGCATGACAGAAATACGGATTTCATCTTTAAAAAATGCCCAAGTCTTATATGGAATATCAATTTAAATAACAGTATATCAACATTGCAGCTTTGACGGCTTCCATAATTTTGGCAACTCAGAGAATTATTAGGGTTTCTTCACTTAGCCAATTAAAAAAAAAAAAAGCTACTGAATCAGGAGTGCGAGTTTGGAACAACTTACTTGTTGCATGTAAGACCTGCGTAAACTTTCTTTAGAAACTACCAGAGGCCCTAGTCTTGCTTTGCAATTTTTGCATTATAGTAGTTACATCTTTTACGTTTTTTTTCAAAAATTATTCCTGTTATGAGAATTTTCTGGTTTTGAAAATAATAGTATTAGACTACTGAAACTGAGGAAGAAGCACCTTAAGGGTGAAACCTGTGTAATTTAAATCTTGAAAAAGAAAATCACATTTTCTAACTGGGAAACAACAACAAAAAACCCAAAGTAAGTAAAGGTATTTCCTCTCAGAATATTACCTGATTAATAGCAACTCCTATGAAACACTGATCCATACACAAAAATATTTTCAGTCATGTTGAAATATTTGACTGTGTAATACAGAAACATAAGGGAAAAAAAATTCCCCAAATTTTCTCTTTGTTCAAATATATAGCAGTGAGCATACTTTTTCAAACACAGCATGGTTACTTAAAAGCAAGGAAATTTCACTGTGTTAAGATGGAACTTCTTTATTGGAAAATGTTTGTCATCACCAAGTCAAAAAGAGCCCGCATCCAAAAAATCCCTCCCTATTGTTCTACTGCATTCCATTCCTGTTACATCAACCCAATATTTGTGACAAATTAACTCTGCCCTGCAGGCCAGTGAATTTCTATTAATGACTTATTATGGAGGAAAGTAAAAACAGCACAGTCAAGAGCTCTACCCATCAGACAAAGCAAGCTGTCATTCTGCTTAACTTCTGCAACGAACGTCCTCAGACCCACCCGAGAGAAAAGAAACACCATTTGGCATTTAAACTTGAGGTGCCAGGATGCATTAAAGCAGAAAACAAGCCTGGATTGATTACTCCCATTTTAAAAGGTCAAGAATTGCTAAGGTTTTTTTGTTTGTTTTAATGCATATTTAGTTGATTTACAAGGCAATTGTTTTAAATTGTAAATTATAACCTTGTATAATGGGCACTGCCTTAATTAGATTTTAACTATATGCTAATCTGAAAGTGGAGGGATTTGTTTCATGCTTTCTCAAGGTCTGCTAATAAAGACTGCATATTCCATAAAATTACTAAATCAGATCAATATAACTACTATTTATATTTGAGTATATCCTTGTAACGTAACGTGCAGGGCTTCCACAAACAATTACCATTTTGAAACATTTAAATTTCATTTGAAAAAGCCATTTTTGCTTCCCTCATATGACCAGTGATTTCTACCAACCATTTTCCAAACAGACATGGAGAGGGGAGCAGTGCAGAGAAGAACACAACTACAGTAAAATAAGTAGACCAACTCATAAAGGCTTCATCTGTGCTGTGTGGTTTCAAGACGCATCACTAAAATCAAAGTCTAGCTTGGTCTTAAAATCAAACCAAAGATCTTCCAGAATTGGTAGTACAAAACATATTCACCTTAAACATTTCACTCGAGCTTTGCTCATATACTCAAACGAGCCCGTAACTTTTTTCTTTTACAGACTGTACTGATCATTTCATTTTTAATCCTAACAAATTTACCACAGTGATGACCAAAGAAAAGATAGAAAGCTTATCACTATAATCAGTGGTAAAATAGCTGCAGTGCTATTTTCACTCACAATCTCATCTTTGAAAACCAAACTTTTTCAAATGCATTTCTCCTTAAAGAAAATAAACATTCTTCAGGCAGCAATGACCAATTTAAGCCACTGGAAATAAAGAAGGAATAAGGCCAGGGCACCTGATGCATATACACTGACAATCCATCAGACTAGGAAATTAATAACATCCCCTTGCTTGTCTGGATTTGGAGTGTAATGTCCCCAAACCAGAGGAGCATTCGGTCAGAAGGGAGACGAGGACGGCTGCACACCTAACGGGACACATCGCTCCGGCACCCAGCCCCAGCGCAGGAATCAGCTGATGTGCTGCCACCACTGAGAAACTGCTTTAATTTGGTGGTTACCACCTGTCTCTCTAATGTCTTGGTAACAGGAAGAAACATAAATATGTGCTCAAATATGCTGCTGACATCA
Organism: Cariama cristata; assembly: GCF_000690535.1. NCBI lineage: Eukaryota > Metazoa > Chordata > Aves > Cariamiformes > Cariamidae > Cariama > Cariama cristata. Next base: position 104,312 of record NW_009616344.1, read on the forward strand.
TACAAAAGTTAAAGGCTAATCTCGCTTCCTTCACATCAGTTACTCCAACGGAAAACAGGTACGGAGGCCGTTCTGTTGAATCTGACCTTCACAGCTGCATCGCTGTCTGCAACCACTGTCCAAAATTACTGCACACAGACTGTTCCTCCCTTTCCCACATCTCAATTTTCCATGCACAGCCACCAAATTTCATCTTCAGAGTTTGGATTCATAGAAGTATTATCACAGGGATTAAAATATATCTAGGGACACTAGTTTAAACCTACTTAACCGTTTCAGGAAGGCTTTATGTTAGAGCGTGATTAGCAACTTCTTTACAAGTAAAGCTGTCACTACACAGCATATACAGAACCTATGAAAAATTACCAGTACCTCCTTGTGCTTCTGAAACAACTGCAGACCAAAGATCTAATGAGAAGCAAAAGTAATGCCCATACAGTTGTCCCCATTGTACATCACTTCAGAAGTTCTCTTCTGGACCAAAGTGCATCGGAAGTTACTTCTAGAGGTTGCATGCTTCGAAGTCCAGAAATGGCTCCAGCAAAATGCTCAAATAATCACAAAGTGTTCTAAAATCTGAGCAAAACTGCACAGGAAGTCATACCCGGCAACGCAATGAGATGTGGGAAGCAAATTAATCTTGATTTGGCAAAACCACCCACCTGGAGCTGTTAGTCACTTCTACATTTACACTGGTACTTCAGAGCACTGTAGTGAAAATACACGTTCTTGTTGAAGCTGCACACCTAACTACCATCTTAGCACAAAATTACCTAATTTCTGTCCTAAGCAGCATTCTAGACAGTATACTTATGACTTCTGTCATGACTTGGGTTTTGTTTCATTGTTTTGGGTTTTTTCTTGTTTCTTTTTTTTTTTTTAAACTCGAAGGCACTTAATTCTACCCTTACAGAGGCAAATTGCTCCTTTCTGTAGTGCACTGTCAACAACAATCCTGCATAATAAAATGGTGCTAACACTTCACAATGAGATTTTCTGTTGGTGCCCAGAAACACATCTGCAAGAAAGGGTTTATTCAGAACTAGGTTTGTACACTAAAATAATAATGTTCGTATCCCCTCTCCCTCACAGCTGCTGCTGATTACAGGCTGGAGATGAAACATATCCAGAGAGGCTGGTTCTGAAAATACAGCCCTTACAAATTGCCCTTTTATTTCACTGTTCACCTTTTGATCTGACTCTTGACATCCTCAGTTCATAATTGACAAACATCTTTAAAAGCTTTCACATTTTAATAAAGATACAGGCAGAAATAGTTTAGCAGAACATGGAGAAAAAAGACCTTCGGACCCATCGTGGGGCCAGCTGTCTCTGAAACCCTGACTGCCTACTTCACCCAGCAGAGAGAGTGCTGTTGAAAGGGAATTTATAATGTCCTCTAGTGATAATATCTAGAATTTCCCAAAGCTGAGGGAGTTAAGACACACACCTGTGCCCAAAGTCACCACGTGCAACACTGCCGTGCTTTCTGTATGCAGCGGGCGCGCGTGTGAAGGCATTAGCTGGAGAGTCTGATTTCCTAAGCCTTACCTAGCAATAAAACAAGTATACACTCAGCTTTGAGGAATGAAAGGACCTTGGAGTTTAAGCACATCATCCAAATACATTTTGGGAACAGGCATTTGTTTCATGTACATGCTTGTTTTTAAACATAATTTTGGACACCGGTGTTACATTAACAGTGACCACCATCAGTTCATTAACATGAGAGAGAAACTCGTTCCGCTTCAACAGGTTGAAAGAGTAAACAGAACTGATACAACCAATTAACAATTTCTTTCTGACTAATTTAACAAAATCATTCACGTTGGAAAGGACTTCTGAAGGTCACCTCATCTAAACTCCCTGAACAAAGAAGAGTCAACAACAGCAGGTTGCTCAGGGCTCTGTCCAGTCAGGTTTTGAATATTTCCAAGGATGGAGGTGCCACACGCTCTCTGGGCAGCCTGGTCCAGTGTTCAATCACCCTTAAAGAATAAATTTTTATTGCTTTCAAACAGAATTTCCTGTATTTCAGTTAGCGCCCATTGCCTCTCGTCCTGTCACTGGGCACCACTGAGAAGAGCCTGGCTCCGTCTTCTTCACTCCCCCATCGGGTATTGACACACAAGGATAGACAGGATCCCCCTGAGCTGCCCTTCCCCAGGCTGAGCACTCCCAGCTCCCTCAGCCTCTCCTCCTGTCTCAGAGCCTCCAAGCCCTTTCAGCATCTTCCTGGCCCTCTGGCGGGCTCACACCAGTTAAGGCCGTACCCTGTACTGGGAAACGCAGCGCTGGACGACCCAGCCCTCCAGCCATGCCCCGGCAGGGCTGAGGGGAGAGGAGTAGGATGAGTAAGGGTGTAATTTTAACTAGATTGATTGTTGCACACACCCTCCCCACATGGGTGAGATGGAATAACCAATCTAAAAGTGAGAGCAATGCTTTCTCATACTTCTGAACTACAGGGTTTGAGTTTATACTTTAAAACGTTCTCATTTTATTAAGTTCACATTCCTGTGAAAGTGAAACCACTTTTATCCTGAGGTGTAAATCTGAAAGTTAACAAAATCTTTGGGCTTCTTACCACATAACCCATAAAGTGCAATACAATCAAAATTATCCTTCACTTGTCCAAGCCTATCATGCTATACATGAACGAGTATATTTTCTACAGTATCAGAGACTTACAAAGGGAAAGAAAATCATAATTCATATAAACTATTATGACCTCCAGCCTTCAGAACTGCCAATACAATAACATTAGATTTACCCTTAGAGACTTAGATTAATAGTTAGCCTTGGCCACGTGAATTCTACAGGATTCGATTTTTGTATTTGTGTATGTATATAAATTACACACATACCCACACACGCAATCCTAAAAAAAGACCCAGTTCATATTAGACCAGAGATCTTGCAAAAACTTCTGAGCAAGCACAGGAGTAAATATAGCTAAAGTTTGAAACTCTTCCTGCGATGATTCATTTGTTTTTGCCATGTGTCTTGTGCAATGGGATCTATACATTCGGGCAATGAAACTGCCTTCCTCTGTGTGGGCAGTACCCAGCGTGCTGTCAAGGCTACTGAAATACGAACAGAAACAATAAGACTAAAACCAGCTTTTGAACGCAAGATGTTTACACGTAATTTAGAAAATAGATGTCCTGCCCTTTTTTTGGAAGCTGAATTCCACCTTACCAGATCACACAGTTCAACTCTTTGTATCAGAAATTTATGTAAGACCCTGCATTACAAAACCAACTGACATACAGGGCATTTTTAAAGGAGCACCAGGGTAGTTACTAGAATAAGCCACTTGTACCTTAATATGAATACAGGTTCAGGTGTTTTTTTTAAAAGAAGCTGGTCTTCTAACTCCATATAACTTTTCATTTTCTAATGCTTAATATTTTAGAACAGAACTGAAAGAATGAACAGAGGCATGAACACATCTCATTTTTGTACTACAAGGAGAAATCCCTCTAAAGTAATGTGGTCCCGTGATTCAAAATCTTGCCCACACCTCCTCTATACCTTCAGAACTATATGTAATGCCACATGAATGGATGTCTAGAATATCCTCAACTTGGGAAACAGCAGAGTATCATGCTTTATCATAGCCAGCAGGCAATCTGTAATCTAAATAAGCGTCTGGTTAACTTCAACTAGCTGCCCTTTTCAGCATTATAACTTTTTATTCGTCATCTGTCACTATACATATGTATGTATATATATATTTATCAGTGAAGGTTTACAACCAGAGCAGTCAGTAAGTGGAAGCTCACTCTGACCATGCATTATGAAGACATTTCTCAGTGGGGTACAATCAGTTTGCACGCAGCATCCTACATACCACAGTCCCTTGGGTTCTCTGGCTTATTTCTGGCTGCTGTTGTGCACCAGGTGCCTCTGCATCAAAAGATTCTTTAGGTACCTATTCTCACTTGCTCAGGTATTTTACTCACCTTTTTCCTTTCTTTAGATTTTTCTAGATCCAGTTCTGAAATACTAGTCAGTCAAAAATCCCATTTTTCTAGTAGCTATTCATACAGTTGGAGTTTAAAGAACAAAAAGCCCACACAAGCCTCGATGCCTTCCTTACCACCTCCTAAAGTCCTAGTGTTAAGTTCTTGGGATTCAGCAGAAGGTTGTATTTATACCAGGAGAAATTACTTCAAGCTAAGGTAAAGATCTGCCAATGAAGTTCAGCCAAAGCAGAAGACATTTTCAGGGCCAGCCCTACTGGCATTTTAACTCCCCACCCAGTTTCTGGTTCTCAGGTCAGTACCTGTATGGAACGGACAATTGAGTTCAGTGACAAACAGGAACTGTTTTGAAAAGTGATTAATTCCTCAACTGTTATTAATTACTCCAAAACATTCACTCAGTAGACTGTCACTAGCATAAGACAATACTATTTTAACATACACACTGCTGATATTCTTCCTTTGTGTGACAGGATCTTTAGGTACGAATTTGAATTCGACTTCTCCTTGCTTTGCAGAAACAAGTAACGCAAATGATGTCAAATCTCTTTTTGTTCAGGTATGAAACTTGCTGCTAGAGACTAAACACTGAAGTTAGAAGGTACAGCCTTATTAAATATTAATATTCTGCTAGATTTTTATATTCCATTTCAATATATTTGTGGCCAATAACCATCCATTTTCCCTCACTTGCAGAAGCTGGGCAGGTGTGCAGGTAGCTGGTTACCAAGACAACATACTGGCAAGGGATTAGAGCAGACACTTGTATGTGTATAACTCTGAATAATGCAAACACTGTTAAGTGATACATTTTTCATTATCCGAACATCACATGGTGTTTTATGCCATTTATTATTTTTTTTTGCCTGTTGAACATGCTCCTGTGAAAAACTCAATTCAAATTTCACAAGCAAATGTAATGATAATTTCATTATAACAACGAAAATACCACTAACGCATTTCTTCCATGAGCTCGATAAGTAGTTGTCCAAACATCTGTTCCATTTCCTACATCTCACATTTAGAAGAACTACGCAGCAAGGCACAGACATTTATAAAAACAAAAGTAAGGTGAAGAAATGTATAACTTTAATATATCCGCACTTCACCAGGAAGGCTGGGTACTTTGAAGAGACACATCTCTGCAGTAAGTCTCACCTAGTTGCTCTAGAGACAGATACCAGTCCTTTAGCAATATTTTAAATTTTCTTTTGATAGACTATGGAAAGCACTGCAGAACATTGACAGTGTTATATCAATGAACTATGAATTATAATGTTAAGCAACTACCTGTTAATAAAAAAAAATCAAGCCAGGTGAATAGAAGCCACTTATTAAACGCTTTTCTGTTCTTGGAGACAATTTGAAATGCACCTATTCAAAACAAAACCTTTACATAGATTAGAATATATAACACCATGTGTCAATTTTAATGGTTCATTTTTATTTTAAACATATTGCCAGATGACTGAAAACCTATGGCTTTCTCCATACTTCTCACAGCAATAGCACACTTCAGCAACACCAAAATATGTCATCTGGGAAAGCACAAAATAATGAGAAATGGCCCTTTTTCGATGCACTATAAATCAGATCAACAAACTCATACAAGATCAAACAGCTATGTTTTATAATTCAGCAAACCTCAATCTCCACTTTACTCATTACAATCATCCATAACATGAGAGAGAGAAATGCTGAAGTTTCCTCATGTGGATGGAAAATGTTAAGTGTTACTGTCATTCTGTCCTCAGCAACATGAAGGAGAAAGAGGTACAAGTACGGTCCTTCAAACAAGTATTTCTAGAATTGAAACTAGGAGCAAAAGGTTTAAGTGTCGCTACTTTAAATTCATAGATTTCAAAACGAGGAAGATAAAACCTGATGTATTTTAATGGATACACCTACACTTTTCAAAGGCAAAGAAGAACAGAAAAGACAAGTTCATGTGCTTTTCATTCTTCTTCTATACCATAACTATGAGCAAACCACATTCCCTTGCCCAAAACTGAAGCAACACTTCTTCCACCTCAACAAACATTTTCAGGGACGTTTCAAAATCTGTATCAAAGTCAAATCTCCCCAAAATACTGGAAGTTACCTGGGCTTAATCTCATTTCAAACTTTTCACTGAGCTCAGAAGACGTAGGGGCACCTGGTGGATATTGAAAGTATTTTTAGGAATTGAAACTATCCTTTCAAATACCTGGTGGTTAGGTAACTCACCTGTCCTGGTGCCTCTGAAAGTCCTGCTAGAAACAAAAATACTTTCGAAAAACCCACACATTCAGCAACTAAGGGTAGAACCTCAACAGCTGAGTACTTAAAAGTGGGCTTAGGCTGATGAAGTTTACGGGGATGAAGTAAGTGTCTCCATATTTCTCAGTACCACGGCTTTAGGGCCTTCAATATCACAGAAAGTCAACAGAAATTAGACTCCCTGAGCTTTGACATGCCTGAGCTTGAAAAACCTTACTCTAGATCTTTACAGATTAAAGACGCAAACCCTGTAAACACTTCAGCACACGCGAATAATCACTGGAGAAATCCCATTCAGTTCAATGAAGCAAGTTGCATGGCCAAAATGATGCTTATAATTAACTATTTCCAGGATTAGGGTTTTAAATTTTGCTGCAGATGGCTCAGAAAAGAGAAGAGACTCAAACCGTCAACTGCTTAATTAGACAGTTGCAATTCTCTGACTAGCTTCCTTCAAAGAAACAGCCATCTATTTCATGTTGGAAACATACCTAATGTCTCATCCCAGTTTATACTGAACTTAGAGAAATACCTCTTAAAATCAACATCCAAATCATGCAAACAGATACTTGTAGAGTTAATGCCACCCATAAACTCACTGCAGTCAGTGCAACTTTACAGTAGAATTATCTTTTTTTAACTGCTGTAAGTCTTTTGTCACAAATATCAACAAACTATTAGACAGGCTTTGGCAGGATCTCAAGGGCACCCCCAGACCTGACTGTCCCTGCCTGGACCCCCAGGGTTCCCCTCACCCTGCCCAGGTCCCAGGACCCCACTTCAGCCCCCCAGGGCCATCAGTCCCTGCCCCAGCGATGCTGCAGCGGGGCCCGTCTCCAGCTCCCCACAGCCCTGCCCTGCCTGGCCACGGGGCTGAATTCTCAACTGCCTACAGTAATGAGGGAAGATGAGAGATAATATGGATTAATCAAAATTCCAGGTAAAATAAGATGTACTAACATGTATTAAAACCAGTACAAGACTATTTCAAATTCTTTTTAAAGAATTCACCAGATCTCTGCTGTTGTTGCTTTTCACAGAATAACTGTTCCTAACATGCAACGAGTGCTATAACATACAGCTAAAGCTTCTTGCCATAAGGCGGCAGACCAGTGTCTGCCTCTTCCTCCAGAATTTTATGCTTGTGGTGGGTTAACCCTGGCAAACAGCCAAATGCCCACCCAGCCACTTGCTCACTCCTCCTCCTCAGCAGGACACAGGGAGAAAGTAGGATGAGAAAGCTTGTGGGTGGAGATAAAGGCAGAGATACTGCTTTACCAATTACCTTCACAGGCAAGACAGATTCGACGTGGGGAAAATTCATTCAATTTATTGCCAAGAGTAACATAGACAAACATTAACGCAACACCCTTCCTCCCTTCCCTCTCAGACTCAACTTCACTCCTCCAGACTCCCCCACTCCCCCATCCCTGAGGAATAGGGGGACGGGGGCATTACAGTCCTTACACAGCGGTTCCTCTCTGCCACCCCTTCCCTCTCACTCTTTACCCCTGCTCTGGCAAGGGCTCTCTCCAAAGGCTGCTATCCTTCAGGAAAAATTTCCCTGCAGTTCCCCAGCATTAAAACCCCCCAAGGATATGCGGTGCAATGCCAAACAGCATCCAGGTGCAACACCACAAAGTTTTTGGACAGAAACTGAGACTAAACAGTATACCCGGAGTCTCAAATCTCAGGCAGATGTCAAACATCATGATATCACCCACAAGGAATTACAGAGTGGGGTAAAAGAGGAAAACCACCCTTGCGACAGCACCGCAGAGCTCTGGGGATGTTAAAGACCAGCAGAACATAATCCGCTCTCTCAAAACAGGACTAGAAAGACAACCACTTTGCTTTAGCTCTTAGGGATGGGGAGGGATGGTTTACTGAACTTAAAACCTGGTCACCTTCACAATATAACCACCATTTCTCAAGCGCTACAGCAGTAAGACTGCAAAAGGCTAAGCAATGCTGACCTCAGCGGCAGCACAGAACAGAGTTTGTGCTGGAAAGATCACAGCCATCCAAGTAATTATCCACTCCGCTCCACACAACCCCTTTCCCTCCATTCACTTCAGAGCTTTTGGTTGATGAGATTTTGTGATTCTAAACCTTTATTTTATTGTGCTCATGGATCAATTATATAGATTTTAGGTTGGTTCATTTGCCTAAGAAATTTCACTTCGGTTATCTCTGCTGTTGTCAAACTTTGGTCTCTAAGCTCTCTTCATTAAAAAACATACGCTTGTATCAATGTACACTACATATGCCCACAGCATTTCCCTTGCTGAAGGGGGCTCTCTTGCATGCTTTCAAAGATGTAACATAAACATGCCCCTGTTCAATTTTAACTACAACGGAAAAAGATATTCCCTGTGGTCTCTGGCAATCCAAACATTACAGAGCAGAGACTTCAACTAAGAGCTAATCAGATTAAAAAAAACTTGTTTGCAAGTACAGTTTTAGTTTAAGCAGCCATAAGAGTCAATATGTTATAAAATATTTTATTTTCTTGAGGTTATGTTTGTTATCTGTTTAAGTGAGAATCTAATTCTACATTTTTAATAATGAACCTAAAGCATTTAAACTAATAGCTTTAAGAGATTCAATATACATATACCAATAACGGCCTATTAGTCATTAGCACACACACAAGGCTGCTTGTACAAACTGTGATGGCCTCCAGTAAACAGAACTGGAAGAGAAATTAAATTCTCACGCTAATATAAATACAACTTCGCAGCTTCTCATTCATAAATGATACCGTTTAGATATCAAAGTGATAATTTCAGACAAAGGAAATTATAATATCCTACAATACCATCTTTCCATATGTTTTGGGTGGGTATTTTTGTTTTGGTTTGTTTTTTTTAAATCAAAGTACTACTCTAATTTGTTCTTCTAATTTGCTACCATAGCCTGAAACTTCTGACTTGCAAAACACTAAGTTCTGCATCCCGCTGTTGATTCTTCTTTAATGAAAGAGAGCAAACATTGCTGGTCATCCTCTCCAGCCTTTCAAATACCTTTTATGTAATCCACCTCATAGTTCTATTGAATCCTGTAGAGTTAAACTGCAGGATTTCTGATAAGGTTTTTTATCAAATCCAGTGTCACTCCAGAAAGTGAGCATTAGCCGTTTTTACAAAACTGCTCCACCATTTCCTTCCACTAATGGGGGTGGGGAATAATAAACCAACTATACGGGTTATAAAATCTAGTCGTTGTCTTCTATACTTTAAGTCTCTAAAATGGGCAGAATTACAGTTGCTTCACACCTCTCTCTTCACAGCAAGAAACAATTACAGGCACCTGTAAAGGAAACATTTTCAGCTGAGAGCCCTTACAGGGAGAGTTCTTCCTGGACATCCATTTCTGTCAATGCATACACACAGATAATGTGTGCTACGACACCCGCAGTGGCAATTTCTCATCATCCTCTCTCTAACATGGCTGACCTAATCATCCAGCTAATTGCTTTTATAGTTTTGGCTAAGCAGAATGACTAAAATTCAGTGTGAAGCCAAGGCAATACGGACAGAACAGAAGAAAACAAATGGAAAAATTTAGCAAGGACTTCAACTCATGCTGAATGGGGTATGCCTCCAGTGTGTATTACATGCTGAGACCACGTTTTGATACTCAAAATGGAAAACAAGTAACTGCATTCTTTCTGCATCCACAATCGTCTATTCTTCATGCGCACATTTACCACAGATGTAAAACTTCCCAACACCCAACAACAATCTCCAGTTGTAGAGCAGCACAATGGAAGACACAAATCCCATGTAAAACAGAAAGCCGGAGATCAAGGGGACTGTCAATGGGCATGGAGGACCTGCAATAGTAGGGAGTTAGTTAGATTTGCTTTCTCAGATGATCCTGAACATAGAAAGTAAGTAGATTGCACCTATAGTGAAAAAAAGGCAAAATCCCATTAAGTCTTGCCGGCTCCTGGTAAGCAAGCAGCAGAACACTTGAAGCCTGCCTAGCATTTGTATAATACGATCATGGTACGGGCACACATAATCAAATATTTATTCCTTTCCTGAATACTAAATAAACAGATAGCTAAAAACATGTATCTTAAAGCTCTTGCTACAGGCTCACCTCTACCTGTCAGAAGACTTACTCCTTGAACATACTGAATGTCATCTAAAAAAACCATCATATACACACACACACCAGTCTTGGTAACACAGACCAGCCACCTACTGCAGATGCAGCTCCAGCTAATCCAACTTGCCTTTGTTTTACAGTGTGTGCAGTTTGCTCTTAGAACACTGCTTTCCCCAGCCAGTAACTTTTGGAACTAATCTCCATTCTCTGCAGAAGAAAATGAGGTTAGGGTACCTGAACCTTTATGGAAAAAGGCTGTAGCTTTCTAAGCAAAACCACAATCCATGTGGAATCAGCTCAGGTTCACAAGGACTTGTCTCCTGCCCTGATTTAGTCCTAACAGACCTGTACTGATGCCTGCAAAGACACAAGTGGATCTGCACTGAATCCTTCAGCACTCCAGTTGTGGGAAGAACGGCTCACTCAGCATTAGCACAGCATGAAAATCTGGACTCGTTTCAGGTGTACTGCTCCAACCTGACAAACTCCCTAGAAACCCCAAGCAGCTATTCATGGACCTGGCCTGGCCCTACCAGGGCTCACAAGGTCAGGCAATGTCCAGAAACAGCAGTGCTACTGAGATAACTTGGGAACAGCATAGTTCAGTCTGAATCTCACAGTAGTGCAGTTACCAAACCCTGCCAGAACAGAGCAATTTCTCCACAAGGCCAGCTCTGCCATCGTCTTTTGTAGTCTGATCACACACTGATAGCTGGAACCCGATTGTATTCCTGTGCCAGGACACAAGATGTGGACATCTTCCTCCCACCACTCAGCACTCTCTCCTTATTCCTACTTTCCCAGCCTTCTCTCCCAATGAGCAGTAACAGCTCACCTCCACTTCTGTATCTTCCTCTGGTCCTCTCCGGAGGATGAGAAAGGGCAACCGGCAGACACTGCACGATGCCAAAACCACCAAACCAGGCTGGAGAGCTGGCTTATGATCAGGCTAGTACAGCAAAGCCCTCATCCTCTTCCTCAGGTCACAAACGGCTTCAGCCTCCAGAGTGCTGCAGTTTGTCAGGTGAATGGTTCACAGTGAGCACATCTTACGCATGGCAGCAGACGTGGACCTTTTGAGTAAAGCTAGCAACTGCAGCATCCCACTTGCAATTGCTTCTGTGCCCTTTTAAGCAAGGTGCCCTTTCTTAATTTCTGTGTTTCCACAGAAACACCAGATCAAAACTAAGAACACCTCCCTGCTGCTTTGTGGTTTTAATTTGCTTGCAGAAGGTAACAAGGCGTCCATGAATTGTCCACATAGAATTAAACTGGTGAAGTTTAGATTAATCAAGAGCTCACTGTATAGCTAGGTCCTTGGCATGGAGCAATTAGAGCTGGCTAAAATTTTTCAAAAAGCATGCTGCTTCTGCACCCTCTCCAAGATCAGATCATCCTGTGTGTGTGTGAACTTTCTTCAGAAAGAAAAAGCTGACACTGAAAGTCTGCAAAGCCTCTAATTGCTAGACTTCTAAAAAAAAACCAGAGAGATCAATGCATTCAAATTCTTCCACAGAAACACTTTAAAAATCTGGGGTTTATTTTGTGATCTGCTCCACTGGCAATGGAGCTGCTCTGGAATATTTCAGAGATATTGGGTCTCTTCCTCAGTAGGTCACAAAAGGCCCAACACTAAAAGAAGTATCTAGCTTCAGATTAACGAAAAGATTTGTCTGCAGTCCATAGTACTTTTTACAGAGCTGCATGCACTTGCTCTTATTGTCTTCTTTGTTATTTGCAAGACAACCCACATCATCCTCCTGTTCTCCCACAACAATTTTCTTGAATTCCACAAAATCATGAAAAAAAGCACAGACCCTCCATGAACTGTGTGCAGTGAAGCTGAATTTCTTGAAGGAAGAAGCACCTTCAAGAATTAAAGAATTAATTAAATCAGCCTCTAGCCCAAAGGAAGAAAGTCTTGTAAGAGAAGGGTCCAGCCCCAACTGGGTACTTACTTCAAGTGAAGGAGAAACAGTAAAAAGAGATCTTACACGTGGAAGTGGGTAACTGCCGAATTCCTTCTGCTGTCCTAAAACTCACAAGCACCTATGTCCTCAGAATTCATGAGATACAGAGATGATGGCAGTATTGCTGAAAATGAACCAGACAGACTGTAAAGAGAATACAGAGTATGAGACAGTCCTTCAGCTACATTTTAATTAAAAAAAAAAACCACCAAACAAAACAAAACACACACAACAAACAAAAAAAACCACCAGCACCCAACACATGAAACAAGCATGAAGTTCTTAACTGGAGTAGAGTAGACCTCATGTGAAATGCACAAATAGTGCAAATTTCTATCTCCACTCATTTTCTAAAAAAACAAACTGATGCTGAACAGTGGACCAGATACATGACACCTAATAAGAATGAGTTCTCAGAGATAGAAATTACTGATACGGAAGCAAAATCCAAAGAGCTTATTGCTGTCAAGTCTGGGTGGCAGAACAATCTTAATCACAGAACACCGAAAGAAGTGGTACATGAAATTGCAAGTCTGATAGCACGGATATTAAATAAATCCATCAAATGAGGGAGTACCACATGACTGAAGAAAACCAAATATGGCACCTGTACTTGAGAAGAAGACAGAGGGAAAAAAGTAATTTTGGTAGTACAGACACATCAGTCATCTACAGAAAGCACACAAATCTTGAGGAAAGAATGGAAAACAAAAGGAGATCAGATGAATTACAGAAGGCAGATCATGTCATACTAGTCAAAAATCTTTCTTTTCTATTTTATTCCCACAAAAAATGTTATGAATGTAATCTATCTGGATTCTAATAAATCATTTGCCAAAGTACCACATAGGCTAACCTGGAAAAAAGTGGGAAAAGTCAGCAAAAGTGTAAGATGTATACATCAGATAAACTACTTAAAGGATAAACAAGAGAAAGTGGAAAGTACCAGGCAGAAAGCTCCTTACTAAGGAAGTGGTTTCAGATTGGACTTCAGGGACATGGAGTTGAGCATCAGAAGGGAAGAAAAGCATGACAATGAACACACGGTTCAAGGTTTAACAGTGCAAGATGTAGTACCTGTAAGAATCGCAGGTGCAAGTGCAGGTTGATTCCAAACTATCAGCACGGTACCTTCACAAGACCAGGAAAATGCAGCCATGAGAACAGGCAAATGCAACTGATGATGCTTTCAGAACTGTTTTGGAGAAGGGCCCTGAGGTTGGCCAGAACTTTGAGGTAGATCACATTATACTGAGCCTTCTAGAGAAGACCACAAGTTTTCTGCAGCAGACTTACATCTTCAATCTCAAGGAAGCTAGGTTCTATCAGAAAAAAAAAACCCTACGATACTCAAACTGAGTAGGGAAGACAACATTAGTAAGAAGGGACTATACCCTGGGCTCCCCTTGCCCACTGAACCCCACCAAGGGCAGGTCTCTGCTTCCCAACTGGAATATTCAGGGGCTTTCTGAATTGCAACAATCTCCGCACAGCTCCCTGGGAGGCCACTCTCTGTGCTCCCCATGACACTCTCCTGCTTCAGCTCCAGACTCCCTGCTTACAGAGAAGCTCCTCTGCCTGGGTACGACCGCAGCCCCCCACAAAGGCGCAGCCTCCTCCTCTTTCTGTAGGCTCGGATCTCCATCCAGGCTTCTTAAAGCCATTTATGAAACAATGCAAGCAGACGAACAACCAACACCATATATCACAGGCAGAAACAAGATGTCAGCGGCAATATCGTCCAGGCATGTGGAGTGCTTTAATTATGGACAGCATGAAGGACTCTGGTCAGGCCAGCATGGAAAAACAAACTCAGGCAAGTGCAGAGAACCCATAGGACACTCACACGAGCATGGGGGATGTTTGGGGGGAAAGCCTAAAGGAATATGGATTCTTGAGCCTCCTGAAAATCCTGGGTGCAGCTGGCAGCACAGCTAGGCCAGCACAGCACAAACAGCAAAATCCACCCAAGAAAGTTCCTGAGCATGAACCTGGTTACCTGGCACTGACCTTTACACCATGGTGTCTGTGCTGCTAACAGTCTGCCAACCAGTGAGCTCAAAGGTATTTCAAGCACATCTGAATTGCAGCAGTAACGCTACTGTAAAGCATGTTCAGGAGGTAAAAGCCTTGCTTTTTCATGTAAAAAACACTGTGATTTGCCCAAGCCAAAATAAGAAAGAACAGTCCTTCAAACCAGAGGACAAAGAGGAATACATGGGCATTTGTTAATATGGGCACAAATAAATTTAAACTCAAAATTACAGGGGTTTGACTGCTAAAGAGTTTGGTTCTAGGACAGCTTTTCAGTAAAAGGAACCAGGGAAAATGGTTTGCCTGATGCTGGGATGGAGCAAAGCTGTTTCTGAGGAGAAGCCTCACCTGTGAAGGAAGATACAGTGCACCTGATGGTGCTGAGACTGAACCCAGTGACGGGGTGGCACGGCCCACCAGTTTCAACACCAAACCAAACCACATCTGACCATGCCATCCCCTTCTCACCTCTTCTTTTCCCTCGGCTTGTGTGTGTCACTTATCTCCTCTGCCTTTCCCAATTCAGATGGCAAACCCTCCAGGTCTGTGACTGTGACTTGTTAGGTATACATACGGCTCCTGACAGAAGCCCCAGCAAAGCCTCAAGGCTTTACCAAATATACTAGAAATGATGCAGTCGTGGATAAAGCAGTGGAGCTTAACAGGTTGGCAGGATCCATGAGCGCAATCGGTGAAACTGGTGTGTAACGTGGCAGTTCAGTGGGAATTTAGACTGAGCTGTTCAATCACACCATTTGTATTTGCTGCCTCCTGTATGGAACTGGTAAAACCCACACTACAAAATTAATCACATAAAACGTTAATCAAAATCCTTCGCAGACATACAAAAAAAAAAATCAATACAATTCTTGTTTTGGATAACTTTTATCCTATTTAAATCATGACTCGGGTACACATCTACTAGTAACAACATGTTTTCCCAAAACAATGCAAGAATGGAGTAAAAATAAGTATAATCAGAGCTCAAATAAGGTACACATGAACATTTACCAGACAAAAAGTATAAACACGCTCTCCACCTCAGTGCCAACAGACGCTTATCTCTGTGTCAGAGAACTCAAGGTGCAAACGCAGTGGCAGTGTTACACAGACAGGCAGAAATCAATGTGCAAAACCTGGTACCCAACCCCTGCTCCAAAGACAGAATCCAGGCTCCCACAAGGATCCCTTTCTCACATTTCTGTAGCTCCTTATAGAAACCAGAGAGGGACGAGGGTTGAGGACCTAAAAAGAGGTTGAGAGACACATCTCTGAGCAGCCACAGCATCTTCCAGTAGAGCTCCTGCCTTCCAAAGCAACCTCCCTCCCTTTCCCACCCTGAGTCACCAGGGCCCATTGCCAAATCTCTACTGTCTCATTCCTTCCCTCTTCCCACCTCCTGACATAGCCTGGCTTGTATTCCTTCTGCATTTAAATAACCTGTCGGTTATGGTGCTTTGGAAACAGAAGCTCCCTTTTCTGTTTCAAGATGCAATATAACCTCAGCCTGCAGCAACAGGGAACTGCTTCGGAAGGGCTGTTTGAGCTCCCAATAACCCTGCGACGCAGCATTCTTGCTTGCTCAGCGAGGATGGGACATCCGCTGTTTAATTGCACAGAGATGACAGGTAAGCTTTCAGAATTTTATTACTGACGCATATTTTTCAGAGACTTCTAAACTTGGCAAGAATTAAATAGAAGCAGCAAAAAAAAAAACCCAAAACATTTTCTGCTAAAAATGCAGACTTCTGCCAAACCTACCCTGCAAAGCCCACAATGCTTCAGTTGAAGGGGCTTTTGCAAGTGCCTTTTGCAAGGCTTTTCCCCCACAAATTCATTCTCAAAAAGAACCCTAAACATTTTGATGAGACAACAAACAAAAAAGGCAGCTGGCATGAAAATTTTCAGTCCCAGTGCTTAAAGAGTTTACCACAGCTTACTGGGAGGGAGCTTGCAGGCCTGACAGAAAAAGAGTATTTCCATCTTACAGTTCAATAAGTCAAATGTTTTTGATGCCTGGAGTCCCATATTAAACTCACTCCAAAAAGTAGACTACATGTAGAGCAAAAGATGTTCACTCTAGCAGAAACATTAGAGACCATTTAGAATTAGGAAAACTACACAGATAGGGCTTTCTTTTTAATTTCAAAAAAGACTAGATAAACTCAAGAAGGGTTATCTGGTACAGATGAAAGTAGGATGAAATTTTAGGCCAGAAAAAAAACATGATCAGCACCAAGAACTCCTCTTAACTTTATAGAAACCACAAATGGGAGTCTTACAGAACAGAAATACCAGCTCAATCAGCTCCAGTGGGAGCTGCAGTCAGCAGAAATGCTAAATCAATTGTA
>NW_009616344.1:121064-124831 GCF_000690535.1 Cariama cristata
GGGGGGGGGGGAAAGAGAGAAAAATAAAAGAGGCACATTGACTAAGATGTAAACATAAGGCTTAACATACAATTGTGCTCAGAAAACTGACTAATGGTACATGCCAGCCTGGTACCCAGCAGACTGGTTCTCTCTGTGTACTTCAAATCACAGTACCATGCTGAACACCTCGCCTTAATCAAACTGCAGCACTGCAAAGCCCATACATTTTAGAAGGACCAAGGCAGGCAATTCCAGATTGTACTGAAGTTCCATTTACAAATGGACAAACTTCTCCCGTTTCACCGGGCCTAGGCAGTGTAACAGTAAAAGTAATGATAACTAGCCTACGCAAGTGGTTCCATTTTTGATGGCAAGGCTAGAGGTGAAGCAGCACTAGAGAAGCCCTAACGATGACAGCGACCTGCACCTTACAGAAGAGGGAACCCAGACGAGTCTTTATTACTGCTGATGATTGCACAGTATGAAGAGCTTACCCACAACCTACCAAGTTAGCCAAAACTGGCCTTCCTCCTGGACTCAGGTGGCTGAAAACATACTATGCAGTCTAACAGCCTCTAAATTCTGAGCCTGAGAGAATTCCAACCATCTCTGGCACCAGGCTTAAAGCACACAAGGGGGAAGAGCTGGAGTACTGCTCACTGGCCTCAGGGATGTGTGGGGAGACTGCAAGTAATGGTGGGGAACCAGAGGAAAATGAGAGGTGGTGAAGTATAAGGGCTGGGAGGTACTGAAGTATAAGTATGGGGAGTGGGGACGATGGATATCAACTTGGATGGATAAGTCAAGAGAGAATAACACTAGAGGAAACCAGACCTGCTTGACTCAGCTATTCACAAATCATTGTTGCTTCGTTTGTTGTGGTTATGTTGCATCTAATCCCCCTCCTCACAGTGAGGGATACAGAAAGAGGGAAGGAAGAGGTATAACACAACACTCCTTCTGTATCCTGCTCTGCATTCGGCCCCTGCTACTCATGCATACAGCCTTTCCCACCTTCAGTCCTCTCCATGATGCAGTGTTCTACGGGTGTGAGAAAAACAAGGCTGCTGGAGCACACAGGTGGGACTCTCACATCTAATAACTTCTCAAATATTACTGCAAATCTCTTGCCGTTGACTCCAGAGGCATCTTACTCCATTTATCATTTCATTTCCTGTTTGTTCCACTGTAAGTTTCCTTTTATTTAATTTCATGCAGGTTGGTGGAATAGCATCAAGCAATTGAAATGAGGCACCTAGAGCACTCACAAAAATACTGCAGAAGTCTCCAATGTCTCTACACTGTTGGACTTAATTCACATTTCACAGATACAGGCCTACAATGCTTCTTTCACTCTGCACTTCACTCCCATTTGCAGATATTAAATTATATATTTGAATCAATATTCATCAGTAAGACATCTAGTTACCCACCAGTTTTATATCTTCGATGTGTCTCTCTCGTTAGAGTTGGCCCAGAGATGGCGTGAGTCCCGAGGCAGCAGAGTTTCAGCAGCAGGAAGGCAACCATTGATCTTTGCAGACAACCACACAGTAGGTTTTCACTCACTGTAGAAATTGCTAGAGAAATTTCTCCTTGAGTTTAGGACTTCACCAAAACATAACCTTTCATTTGAAAACAAAACATATTCCTCATTCTCACAGGCGTGAAATCACTGACATGAACCAAATGAAATCCAGTGCAATATCATCATCCTTACTCTGGAGACAGTCTGAGCAAATCCAAAAAGTTAAGAACAGAGTCGTTCATCTAATCAAGTCGATTCAGAAACCTAAACGGGAGGTGGGCAGGAGGGGAGGCAGGAAGGTCTTAATCAATTTTGTGTCCCTGATGAGATTCTGGGGAATATCCAGTTAAAATTGTCAATCCAAATCCCAAACTGCTGAAGTGTTCCCTGTCCTTTACTAAGCTGTGAAAAGTCCAAACTCTTACCAGCTCCCCTCCCAAAACTCAACAACGTAGTGAAGCAGTGGCAATATAAAAGCATAGCATCTTGGTAACAGAACATGCAGAAAAACTATGTGTAATGCCACTCAGTTCATAAGTTTCAGGCATCCATTTATATGATGCACTCCTCTTTCCAAGTATCCATCTTGCTTTTCAATTAGAAGTTGCTAAAGGGTTTCTAGTCTATTGCAAAATTAGACCAGGATATATATTGTACCTTCTGTCGCATCTTTGTTAACCCTGTCCTAGTGCTCCAAAAACTTCAGCACACGAGCCTGCAAGGAAAGTCCCACTGCAAGTCCAGCAACCTTGTAACGTAGAACAATCTCGCTGAACTCCATGTTTCAAAATGCGATGCATTTATTCACTCAGTCCTTACAGACACACAGTTACAACGTGCACAAGAGGTTTCATTTCTGAAGCCACTAATAAATATGATCATCCGTAACTCCAAATCACAAGGGGACACCACACGCACCACACTATTTCACCGCCAATTAGCACATTGTTTGGGAACGAGCTCTCAAAACAACCAGTGCTTTATACTATGAAAATAACAGTTTCTCAGCTGTTCTAACAAATACAGAACAGGAAACCTGAAGAACAAATCCTCCGCTACACAGATCCATCTATATAGCATTGAGCTCTGTTACTAATAATTTTGGATTTATTATTTAGAAAGTACACAAGTAAAATAACAACCCGTTTGAAATTAAAACTCTCTAGCACTTTGTGTGGCTCACCACATGACCATAAAGGTAACAAAATTAATCACAGGTTTTCTGTCTCAGCCTTGGTGGTTTTCATGGTTTCCACTGTTATAGCAGTGAGACTATACTTCTCTCTCTGAAAACAGCGTCTAGAAGTTAAAGCAGTTTCCCAAGTATTTCCGTTATCACAGTCATTCCCAGACTATGAACCCTCGCTTTGTACCAGCTGGTTGTGTCTCTCGCCTAATTTCAGGGTAACCACCTTTTCATATAATGCAGCTTTACGGTCTCAGAGAGCAAAATCCAACCATTCGTCTTCAGCCAAGCAATCAAGAAATAAAGTGAACATA
This sequence comes from Cariama cristata, assembly GCF_000690535.1. Lineage (NCBI taxonomy): Eukaryota > Metazoa > Chordata > Aves > Cariamiformes > Cariamidae > Cariama > Cariama cristata. The sequence continues at coordinate 124,075 of NW_009616344.1, forward strand.
ATAATTTTCACTTTTAAAAACTACTGTTCCTTAAAATGGGATAATATCCTAACTTGCTTCAAATTTATTTACAAGTTGTTTATCTATTTCATGCAGCTTAAGAAAATTAGAGGTTCATTATTCTGCCCTGCCTCAGCCACATTTGAGGTGCTTTATTTTCAATGGAAACCACAGGTTCATCTCTGCTTGCTTCCAGTTCAAACCACATAACCACCAACTTTCACACATGGTCTCAAGCATACATTTGACTTTGTTTTTGTTTTCTTCTGCTTCAACACCTCCTCAGATTACTCAGCTTAATTCTCTCATACCGAACACCCATTAGCATTCAGTCTTGTTTTATTTACTACCTCCTCCTGGGTTTCACCCACTTAAGATCTCCCTTACGGTTCTTCAAACCCGAAGCCGTAGAGCATCAAGCACACGGTGCCTGTTTTCCCTGCACTACAAATTCATGCTACAAGCATCGGTGTGACTCAACTCCAAACGAGCATTAGAACGGTACTTGCATTAATTGTTAGTTATTTCTGACAGCCCTGGAGAGTCTTCACATTAAGAAATGCTCTCTTGAAACCATTTTAAGCTTGCTCCCCTGTTACATGACAAGAAAGGGGCAAAATGAAAGGAAAGAAGAGGGCACACACTAGAAACATACATTAAAAAAAACTACAGAGAAGGTAAAGAAGATGCCACACTGCTCTGTTTTAACAGAAAATGCACACAATGAAACTACCATAAATTGAGAAGATCTTGTTTT
>NW_009616345.1:0-1176 GCF_000690535.1 Cariama cristata
CGAACGCTCTGGAAGAGAAGGAACGAGACCGAGTCCGAGCTACGGATTCTGCTGCCTGCTCTCTGAGCCAGCCGCCTCCATCCAAGAGCAAACACAGCAACAGAACAGGCCTGCAACTGTAATATATACAGCCTAATTAATCACATTACTCATGAAAATATATTGGTATAATTAATAACACAAGGCATCTATATTGGCCTCTGTGGCGCAGCAAATTATGAGGCAGTAGTACTTGGACGTGTTGACCTGGATTTCATACATAATCCATCAAGCCATTCCCGCCAGATCGGGTCTCCAGAGACATGAACAATACAAAAATGATAATTAAACAAAAGCAAGATGGACAGCAATAGTGTCACATTAATCACTCCCAATATTGCAGGGAAGGGACGGGACACCCTGATTTTGTCCTGCATGTTCTTACACTTCTGTCTGTGCAGGGTTTGGTATTTTAATAGGCCTAGAAGGGGATCTATTGCTCTTCATCGTCTGTGAGCACAGATTACAGTTTGGGGAGCGAAGGCACCTTGAGGTGTCACCATCCCGGAGCCGCAGGAGGTGTCCCCGTCCCGGAGCCGCAGGGAAGGGAGGCTGCAGCATCCCGCGAGGATGCAGGGAGTGGGTGACACGGAGGGACGGGGCGGTCAGCGGGGAGGGCGAGCCTTAGGGCAAAGGGAGGGAAGGGCGAGCAAAGCGCTGGGTTACGGAGGAGGGTGGCAGACGGACGTTGTCGTCAGGGTCTGTGCCGGAGCCCGAGGTGTTCCCGAAGTCACCAGGGCTGAGCTGGGAGAGGAGGGACCGCGTGCCACCCGAAATTGCAGGTAATGCAAGGTAACACGCGGGACCAGTTAAAGCCAGTCCTCCTCCTCGGATGCCGTCGTGCTGCCCGTGAGCGCAGCCCGGCCGGCATTCACCGCGACGGCAGCGGGGAAGCTTCAGCTGCCGCAGCTAGGAAGCTTCATGAAAGGGACAACAGTGGTCAGAGGGAAAGAAAAGGAAGAAAAGAAGAGGGCATCAGCGATGCTGAGGGAAGGCCAGCGAGCACCCCCGGGAGCAGCGGGGCCGAGGGACCACGTCCGGTGCCCGAGGGTGCTGCGGGGGCAGGGACGGGCAGCAGGAGCGATGCCAGGCCGGGGAAGGCGTCGGGCGAGGGCTGGGGGGCCCCCAGGTCGCGTG
>NW_009616345.1:1238-2880 GCF_000690535.1 Cariama cristata
CTCCCGCTGACCCTTTCCTGGCAAAGGGGACGCAGAGTTTCCTGCTAACCTCACCGAAGGGCTGCTCCCCGCGCACAGCTCACCCCCTGCATCTCATTCCCCACGTCGAACGCATTCACGCAACTGAACTCCACCACCGATGCTGCAAGTGCCACCTGAAGTCCTCGCTACTGACGCACATATTCCCTATTAATGTAATTCCCCCCATCCTGCTGCAGACGAGCCCTCCCCATTGATGCGATCCCAGCCACGGCGATGCCGCCTGCCCTGTGCCCATGTGTGGACCAAAAGAGGCGAACACCGAACTAAAGCCACCCCTGGTACCAGAAGAGGAGGAGGGCTGAGCGGAGTCCAGCTTCCCTGGCTGGAAAGAGCAGTCAGTACTGATAGAAGAGAAAGGCAGGGAGGGATGTGAGTCCCTGCCGAGCCATGGGGGTGGCTTGTCGGGGCAATCCGTTTGCCCACCCGGTACTGACTTTCACTGATGGCTTCGCTTCGACAGAGCACAGCTGGATGCGTCTTCTTTGGAGGTGTCCTCAGACACGTTTCATTGACTTTACATTTCATTGCTGTTACCAGTTCTTGAAAGACAAATGCATGTTTGGAGGGAACCCTTTGATGAGAGGTATTGGATGAGGTATGAGGGATGTAGCTGGCTATTAAGTGAATCTGCATTTAGCATCCCATTAGTGAAATAATATTTGGCAGCAGTAAGTAAAAGGTTTGCAGAAAATAGACAAAAATATTTGCAATAAAAAAAAGGGCATCTTCTGGTCAAAACAAACCAAAAAAATAATGAGTTTGTCTAAGTCAAGTACGACAGCAAGGAGGGCTGCATTTGCAGCATGGAGAGTTACTGCACGGTCCCCCATGGCTATACCTGGGCTTGGGAGGGCTCCCATCAAAGCTTCACCTACTAAATTAGTTTAATCATGTCTGTCATTAGTCATCTTTGTTCGAGCCCTCATTTGGAGGCCATTGGAAGGGGATTAGAGGAAATCTCCTCTCTTTATTCCCGTACAATAGTGATTAACTCTCAGGACTCACAAGGCATTTTCATATTGATGGAAAGACGCAAAATGAACTCAACCACAAAAGCTGGCACCCTCCACCGTGAACCGGGACTCAAAGCCAGCATTAGAGAAGGAATCATTGGGATGACACCTGGGGTGATAATTTATACACAGGGGAGCCACCAGTTCAGGGCTGAAGCTTAGGGGGCTCGGAGACGTGCCAGCGCAGGTCAGCGCGACCGTAGAGGATGGGGGCAAGGCTCTGCACTCCGGCAGGGCGGTCATGCCAGGCTGGGGGTTTCCCGGCTGGCTGGTGCCCACCTGGCCCCCGCGCCCGACCCCAACTCCGGGGAAATGCCCCGCTGTCCCCTGGAAAGGGCCACCAACACCCGCTGCCATGACCCGCCGGCTCGCGTACCTGCGCTTGGGCAGGGCTGTGCGCGCATGCGTGTGCGTGGGTGAAAACTGTTCTTGCTGGAAAGTAGGAAAGACAGTAAACATACATATTTTTTTTAAAAAATCTGATAAACAGAAACGTGTAAAAATATAATTCAGGGTGAATCTGACTGCAGGTACTCCAAACACTTTGAATGACACAGAGGAAAGCCTTTCGCTGGAGATGCAGTTTG
>NW_009616346.1:0-266 GCF_000690535.1 Cariama cristata
ATATTTTCTATTTTTCGCATTAAAATTTTATCTCTGTTCTGTCTATTTATCCATTCATCCTAGTTTCATCTTCAAATTAAACCTGCCCTCCTTTATTCAGCCATTTTTTCTCTAATATTAATAAAAATCAATATCTGTCTGTCTATCCATCCATCCTGATTTCCATCTTCTCACTTAGTTCCATCCTTCTCTTATTTTCCCCTTCTTTTGCATACTAGTGCAGGGCGTGCTCTGTGACTCCAGCCTCTCTGGGTTTTTTATGTGAT
>NW_009616347.1:0-1436 GCF_000690535.1 Cariama cristata
GGAGCTGCGCGCAGGATCGGGCCTCCCTGCAGGGGTCTGCTCACCTCGCTGCTCCCGGGGTCACCTCCTCTGAGCCGGGGGAACAGCTAGAAGTGCAGGCAATGTCACAGATCCTCGCCTCTCCCAGACAGGATGAGAATGTATAAAAAAAAAAAAAAGATTTATTTATGCACATATTTATCCCCTCTAATTATAGAAATTAATCCTCTTACTTATGACTAAAAGGTAACGTCTAAGGCGTCCCTTTGATGTTTAACAGCATCATTTGTGGCTAACATTCCAACTGATTAAGGAATAATTGTTGTTAAACGCTTTACAAGTGGATAGTGTTTAATTGAGAGGCATTCATAATTTTACGGCTTACCACAAAATGAAACGTAATTAAAAACGCAGGAATTTCCAACTGATTTTATTCCAATTATGTTTATTGTTCAGACTAATTACTGCACAAGATGGGGTACTTTTCCCCATCTCCGAATGGCACACATCTCCCAAATATACCCGTGCAGGTTTTTTTTCTTCTCCAGGTACAGGCTGGGGATGGCTTTCCGCAGGCTCCTTTCCCCCCTCCCCCCCCCCCCCATTATAATTAAAGGCTCCAGCCTTTTCTTCTCTCCTCCATGCAACACCTTGGGATGTGAGAAAGTGATGGCAGCTCTCTTCCCCCTGAGCTCGAAGTAATTGTAGAAGGGCTGATGAATTTCTTGAAGAAACACTTGCCACACACTGAGGAAACCATCTCCTAGCAGGATTTTACAAACCAGAGTAAACAAAGCACCCCAGGGGCGATTTCCTCCTTTTGCGCAGCTTACTTCTCAATTTACCTCAGAAGGGATCATAAACACACACAAGAATTACAACAGAAATCATACTTGGTCTGGGGAAGATATTCCGGATGAAAAGAAGCAGAGAAATTGAAAGTGTTCAAAGGAAGGGACGGTCATTAAAATACCTGCCAGGCGCGATGCCGTTCCCCAAACCAACCTTTCCTTTTTCCCCGTGAACTCAGAAATCTCTTCAGCATCTCTTTAAACAGACATATCCCTGAGAGAGGAAAAAAAAAAAAAAAAAAAAAAACCCACACACCTCAGGTCCATCATACCCACGCCTTTAAAACAACCTTATCCTCCGAAAGGGGTGGAGAATAAAGTTACTTGGCTAATTTCACTGTTTGGTCGATAGAAGAGAGTTTAGTGTGTAAACGGATTTATTTATTCCTGAGTTTTTCCATCCCTTAGCGGGGCTCTCGGAGAAAATTAGAGAGGTGTCTGAGACCATGCTAATAAAAAATCAGCGCTTACAGTTAAAGCGAATCATTAGACCAGATCAGACCCTGATAAAATGGGGGGAGGGGAAAACATCAAAATGCCCAATACTGCTTCCAATTTGCGTTTTTCCTTTGGGCTCCAAACCGTTAAGAAAGGATCAAACACATA
>NW_009616347.1:1781-3085 GCF_000690535.1 Cariama cristata
TTTTTTTTTACTTCAGATATGAGTCCCGAATACTTTCATTAAATTGACATAGATTTCCAGAGATGGGAAAAAGGAGGGGTATCTGGGGTGGACATTTTATGTAAATGAGCAAATCCGAAATGTATTACAAATCCACTGTAATAAAACTGACAGTTTTGACAGTATTGACAACATAAATATATGTTGGAACACAGCACTTTCAGACACTTAACCGATGAAGCAATAAAAAGATTCGACTACAATATTTCAAATAATCGACATTGATGTTTTGATACATCATTTTTATACCTCGAATCGATCTATCACTCTGTGACCGGTCAATTTTAAGTAAAAATCTGCTGCAATTATTTATGCTATTGCCAATGACGACCTAATAACTGTTTTCAATTAATTACAGCAAAACTAAGCATTATGAGGACTAACCGGCCATATACTCCTTTGTACGGTCCTTTGCATTTCTTGTATGGAGAACAAACACATATATGTATATTGCATTCTCTTTGTGGGATCAAAAGAAAGACGTACAAAGGCGATCACAATCTTTTAGGAAAAAACAAAAAACAAAACAAAAAAAATAAAACAACCCCCCACCCCCAAACCAAACCAAAAACCACCGCTCTTTCAGGAGGACACCGCCGGCTCTCATCACGTACTTCTAGGAAACACGCTAAAATATTTTGTCAGCTCTTTCTCTGTGCAATACCAAACTGAGCTCCTAAGATTTTTTTTTTTTTCCCTTTTCTCTTTGGGCTGCGCGCTGAATCCCACTTCAAACAATAGGCCGAGCTGCTCTTGCGAAAAAAAAAAAAAAAAAAAAAAAGATTCGTGCTTCGAGTGATCGCCTGTGTGTTGTGAGAGTCTCCGTATAATTTGAAAAGAGGTAGGAGGATATTGTTCTCTCCGGACCGAGAACTTGAGTGTAAAAATGCGAGCACTCCTCTTCTGGAGTTTTATAGGCAGCTGGAGAACAAAAGGGAATATTTTGAGTGAGCGAGAACAGAGAGCTCTGAGCAGAGTTTGGAGCCTTCTCGGATGCTCTGATATTGCACCAAAGCGATTTAGTTTGCCCTAACTGTCCTTTTTGTTACGATGTCACATTGGAAAGATGGATTTTGTTAATGCTGCGGGCTTCTTCGAACAAACGCAAACTAGATTTTTAACTACCCCGGTGGAAGCAGCCTGCACGGCGTTAGTGGGAAGCCCTGACAGGTATTTTTCTCTTTCTGGTTTATGATGGAAATACGCACGTTGGCTGTTTATGGTCTTCACTTTTACAAACCTCCCAGCCTAAAGACATTAAAAAA
>NW_009616348.1:0-224 GCF_000690535.1 Cariama cristata
AATCAGAAGAAAGAGGAAAGGGATGATAAGGAGCAGAGATCCACTACGGGCCTTCCCTTGGGTGGGTTTTGTAAACAAAGGCACCTATGGCAGAGTGCAGAGGTAAGAAGCAGCGGGCGATGCACTGCTGCCCTGCCCGCAGGAATGACCTGGGCGTCAGCAGCTCCCGAAGTCAGAAAGGTTGAAAGCAGCCAGAGCCGGGTGACCTGAGCCCCGAGGAGCCC
>NW_009616348.1:360-948 GCF_000690535.1 Cariama cristata
AGGGACTGAAGGGAGGAAACGATGCTGGGCAGCAGGGGAGTAGGAGAAATGGATTCTGTCAAGCTAATTTGATCTATTTTTAGATAAAACTGTAATTAAGTCAGTACTTGATAACAGCAGTACTTTTAAGGTAATAGGGCTTCTATTACGTATCTGATTTGCAATAAATGCAACATGGCACATATTAAATGAATCAGAAAATGTCTGCTGCCCCAGAAATGTAATTACAGGAGAAGATTCCTCATTTGGTTAGTGTATCCAGGAGAGTCCTTTGGGAACCAGCTCTCGACTCTAAACTAGTGCTGAGCACAAGTAAACAACATTCGTTTCAATATATAAGGTCATCTGTTGAGAAACAAAGGATGGGAGTCATTCTTCAGGAGGGGGTGCTCCCTCCTGGGAAACGGTGGCTGGAAAAGACCAAAGGGATCCCGGCGAATGAGCCCAGACTGAGAGTGATGTGCAAGGCCACAGAAAAGACAAACAAAATTACTCTGCTGCGGTCTGGTTGGGGGAATGACTGGTTTTGACAGAAATCAGGGTGAGTGAGATGATCTTAATGAGGAACAGTCTTCCTGCCTCTCCTCA
>NW_009616349.1:0-1299 GCF_000690535.1 Cariama cristata
ACCTCTTTCTCCTTCAAAACTGTTTCCCAAAAAACAGTTTTCAAAACTGTCCTGATGAGTCATCCAAATTGCAAGTGAACTGGAGTGCGTTGCCTCACCAGTTTAGCCAGGAGGAGGGTATTTTGTTTTATTTTGCAGGCTTGTAGTTTACAACTCTTTTACACCCTCTTACTGAGTGCTTTGCCTACTGTTCCGAGGAAACTGATTATTCTGCTGGAAGTCTCATTTTGTCTTTGAGGATTATCTTTGCATTGTCATTGCTATATAAATAGAATCTTGGCTAAAAATAAGCATTTTAAAATGTTTATCAGGGACTTACTTTAATATCAAAATAGATTTGTGTGTGTCTGCGTGCATAACATACAAACGTGCAAATTTTGATAAATTGACTCAATATAGAAAAAAAACCTCCAAGCGCCAAAGTGCACTGTCTTGCCAACACTTTCCTTTTATTAAGAAAAAAAGGGATAGGTGAAATTGTTGAGGTATTTCTCTAAGAACAAATTCTATCATTCCTGACATGAAGCCAAAATAATTATTGTTAAGAGGTCCTAAAATGTGGGAAAGTCAGGTGTGAGATAGGATGCCATTTTTAAAATGACAGAATTTGTATTCAGGAGGGTGTTATAGAAAATTAAGATTAAGACAGAACAACACTGCAGCTCTTGGTTAGTGCCTGGAACCTTCAAGATTTAGATGTCCACATCATGTCACTAGTCACAAGGTGACCAAAAAAGATGGTCTATAGAGGAACATAATCTACAACGCAATGTTTTTGGACTATAACCAATACTTATTTTCCTTCTTGAATAGAGCTTGTTTGTTTCCTTAGGCAGTCTTCAGTAGAGATTTGTCACCGTTTAAGGCTGGACTGGCTCTTAAAATGGGTAGCAGATGCCTGACCAGACCAGGACAAGATTAGAAAGCAGCGTTTCTGCAGATGACCAGTTTTGGTATCTGTCAGACCAGGGAAATTTCTTTAAAGAAATAATTGAGCATCTCTAGCTCAGTTATCTTCTTTACTCAGTTCAGGCAAACTTTTGTGCTCTCAGTGGGAAATAGCTATCAGATGATCTGACTTCTGCTCCCCTAAATCTAGGGTCCTATAAAGCTCATTAGTTTGTTTTCCAGTACTGGCTGATTCTTTCTGATGTACATTCCAGAAGAAACGGTTAAACTGTAAGGACAAGCAAATGCCTAGCAGTAAAATTAATTGTGCATCTACTAGATAATAAAGAGGAATTAATGTCAAGTGAATGTCAATAATTAGAGTTGTCACCGTTTAAGGCTGGGCTGGCT
>NW_009616350.1:0-277 GCF_000690535.1 Cariama cristata
CCCACCTGCCAGCAGCAGCCAGCACCCATCCCCCGGGGCCAGCAGCAGCCCCTGGCACAGAGCCCCTCCCTCCCATGCACAACAGCCCCCAGGGGCAACAGCCCCTGGGCACAGAGACCACCGCCTCAGAAGCTGCAGCCCACCCTAGCAAGGCCCACAGACCCCCTCGGGGCATCTGCCCCCTACATGGGGGCTATGCCCAGCGCTGGGGTGCAAACTCTTCCTGGGGCACCCTGGGCAAGGCCCCCTCCTTGCTCTCTGTGCCTGGGGGGCCCCC